>NC_057386.1:108981889-109023160 GCF_019320065.1 Cervus canadensis
GAGCGGGAGGGGGGGAGGGGAGGGGAAGGGGGAGGGGGGGAGGATAGGGGGAGCGGAAGAGGGGGCAGGGGAGGGGAAGGGGGAAGGGAGGGGGAGGGGAGGAATAAGGGAGGGGGGAGGGGGAGGAGCAGGGGCAGAGGGCACTGGGCTGAGTCCCCAGCCTCTCGGTGGCCCCCATAGTGAGCTCCCCACACCCAGCTCCTATCTCCTTCCCAGGGCCCCCGGTTCTGGCTGGGGTGATCTTCCCGGCCAGTTCACTTCACAGCCCCATGGACTAGAAAGGCTTTAAGAACTCCGGTGGTCTGCAGGTGCCTCACACAGGACACAGTTGTAGCAGGTTGCCACTACCGCCCCGGCTCTCCGGGGGTCCCCATGCCCACGCCACCCCTGGGGTTGCAGGATTTGGCAGCTGCTCATTGGAGGGACTGATGCTGAAGTTGAAACTCCAATACTTTGGCCACCTCATGCGAAGAGTTGACTCATTGGAAAAGACCTTGATGATGGGAGGGATTGGGGGCAGGAGGAGAAGAGGATGATAGAGGATGAGATGGCTGGATGGCATCACCGACTCGATGGACATGAGTTTGAGTAATCTCCGGGAGTTGGTGATGGACAGGGAGGCCTGGCGTGCTGCGATTCATGGGGTCGCAAAGAGATGGACACGACTGAGCGACTGAACTGAACTGAACCCACTAAGTGGGCGTGTGCACACCGCCCCTTGACTCTGCCCTGTGACTTGCTCTAGCCCGCAGGATTAGCCCAGCTAGGACCGTCCTAGATCAGCCGATGCCCCGCTGACCCTCAAGAGTGACCAAGATGAGCAAAACCTCCAGCAAAAGCAGGCTGGACTGGCTAGCCCCCGCTGACCCTGGCACCCTGGGCCAGCCCGGCTGAAATCAGCAGGGTCATGTAGCCCAGCCCAACAAGTGAATAAGTAGAGGAGGCCACCGTAAAGGATTGCTGTTTTAAGCCGGAGGTTTGGGGATTGTTCCTTGGGCATCCTTACTGTGGCCTTGGCTAGCAGGTGAGCCCACCAGCCTAGCTGGCATTGGGCCCTTGCTCAACCCTTGAGCCCTTGCGCGGGGTTTCATCATCTTGCCTGTGGCTCTTTCTTCACACTCCCGTGGGGCTTCCTGGATGGCAGGGGCTGGGTCTGTCCCCTCCCGCTGCCCTGCCACTCAGGACAGCCCCTGTAAAGAGCATGGAAGGGACGGATGGAGCCTGAAATGAGGGCGCAGAGAGAGCAACAGCTTTTCCCACACGAGAAAGGGACCCGCGCACCCTGACCACATGTGCCCCATGGTCAAGGGTGGTCCGGGGGCCCAGGCCAGAGGCTCACCTGCCTGACAGGCTGCGGGGTCTCCACGGTCAATGAGCAGGTAGCGTGGGCTTTCGGGGAGCAGGGGCAGGGAGGCCAGCTGGAGCGCCCCGGGCACCAGGCAGCTGGCCAGCAGCAGAGGCCAGGCCTGCGGACCACCCAGGAGCTCCCTGGGGAGACAGGAGAGGCTGGGCCAGCGCCTCCTGGCCAGAGCCCTGTTCCCTCCCACCCCCGAGGGCAGCGTCTGCGTTCCCCTGTGCCTCCTCCTAGCCAGCTCTGGGTCGGACACCCAGCTAGGGACGCACGGCAGGGCAGGGCCGTGGCCTCCCCTTATCCTTGGCCACTCCTCTCTCCAGGGCTCTCCCCAGGGCAGCAGGTTCTGCCCTCGCCTCTCTTTTCTGGGACAAACAGTACACGCTCCCGTTCAAAGCCCAAGCCTGCCCCCTGTCCTCTGTCCAGACTTGTCCCTGCTGCCTGGTCCTTTGGGGCTGGAAGAGGCTGACGGACACCCCGCTGGCCAGAAGCCCATGGACGGCTTTCGATGCCTTCGTCCAAGGAAGCCACGTCTGAATCTACTTGGGGGTGGGGGGAAGTTCAGGCTGCCCTCTCACCATTCAGCGTGCGTGGGGGGGGGGGGCGGCGTGTACCTGAGTCCGACCACCTGACCCATCACGAGCCCCAGGGCGGTGAAGATGGCGGAGGTCATGGCCACGGCCCCTCGGAGCTCCGTGGGGGCGCTCTCCCCCAGGTACATGGGCTGGACGTTCATGCCTACACCTGGCCGTGCAGGGCGATGGTCAGCCACAGGCCGGGCTCCCCCACCCCTGACCCCCACCCCCATCGGCACCCCAGGTTCCCATCCACCGGCCCCCAGTGCTGCTCCCTCAGCCTGAGCGCTCTGGGGGGGTTCCCCGCCCCCCAAACCCCGCCGTCGGGCAAGCAGGACTCCAGTCCTCCCCCAGGACTCCTGGGAGAGAAGCCCTGGTCACCCTTGGGGAGTGGGAGGGGCGGGAGGGAGCGGCGCCCATCAGCTGTAGGCTGTCCCCCTCCCGCCTGCCCCAGAGAGGCACCTGTCCCCCCGTGGGGCGCCGGGCAGGCGCCGCCCCCCGCCCCGCCCCCGCCCACCCCAGAGGGCAGCAGCTGGCAGTACCAGAGCACCATTGGTCTGCCCGGGAACACGGCTGCGGTGCCCCTGCAGTCCCTCCCTGACCTCGGGTCAGGAAACAGGTCCTCGACAAGGCCCTGCCTCTCTGAGCACTGGTGGGGGAGCTGGGAGGAACGGGGTTGCGCTGATGGCCAGACATTCTCAGAGGTACACTGAAGGAGGGGTTCCTTCTGCGCCAGGAACTCAGGGCACAAAGCCACCGTCTGACCTGGCCCCTCCGTCCCTGAGCGTGGGCGACTGTTACTGACCTCCTTCGTGGCGAAGCTGACGGTGTGTGACCCCTGAGATCAGGCCGTAAGCCTCCCTGGGATTCACTCCTCGCGGGCGCGCGCACACACACACACACACACACACGCACGCATACACACACAGGCTCTCAGCTGCCCATCACTTCCCCTGCAGGAAGCCAGCCGCTGGGCTGTGCGGACACTCAGCAGCCCTGCTGGGAGACCCGCGCAGGCTGGGGAGCATGGCCCCCGGAAACAGCACACAAGGGCGACAGCATCTCAGCAGCAGGCCCACCAGCCACGGCCAAACCTCAGCTGACCACAGCCCCACCTGGCACATTACAGCCTCCCGAGCAGCCCCTAGCCAGGACCCCCCGGCTAAGACACTCTGGTTCCTCACCCATAGGAACCGTGAGTGAATCAGCATTGCTGGCTTTAAGCCACTGAATTGTGGAGCGCTTTGTGTCTCAGGAATAGACACCTAATGAGGACATTGGAACCCGGCTGTATAGACAGTAGGCCGTCAAGGGGACTGATGGTGGCGCCCCTAAAAGCCCAGGTGGACACGCTCAAAATTCTGCTCCACCCCCCACCCCTGCACGAGCCTGAGGTCCCTGGCAGGCTCCTCGGCTTCTGTAGGGATGACCAGAGATCTCCTCCTACATGCCTCTACACTTTGACCGCCAGGGAGTTCCCGGCTTAGCCTTCTTGGGATGTTTGTCCTCCCAGCCCTGTAGAGCGTTTCCATTTTCTCTAGATCCACTTTAAGTATCTAGTTATATGAGCCTTTTAAGATAAATCATGAAAAAAAAACAATGGTGAGCACGCCTGGAAAAGAAATCAGTGAATGAAAGGAATAAGGGGCAATGGGAAGGAAGGGCCCCACGCCCACCCCATACCTGCGCTGATGCCCACAAGCAGTCTTCCCAGCATGATCATCTCGAAGGAGCCTGCTCTGCGGCTGAAGCCAAACAGGGCCGCGGCGGCCAGCACGAAGACGTTGTTCACCAGCAGGGACTTCTTCCTTGGGGAAGCAGAACACAGGTGAGGCCCGCTCAGGTTCAGGGCCAAGGGTGACCCCCCCCCCATCCCCAGGACCCTTTCCTGCAGCCGCGGCCAGCCCTGATCACGCCCCTGTGTGTGTGTGTGTGTGTGTGTGTGTGTGTGTGTGTGGAGTGTGAGCTGCCTGCACAGAAGTGATGCTGGCCACTGCAGCTGGGGTCGCCCACGGCATGCCCCACCCTCAGCCCCAGAGGGTGCATGCCAAGTCGCTTCTGTCACGTCCGACTCTTTGCTACCCCGTGGACTGCAGCCCAGCAGGCTCCTCTGTCCATGGGGTTCTTCAGGCAAGAATACTGGCGTGGGTTGCCACGCCCTCCTCCAGGGGATCTTCCCGACCGAGGGACCGAATCCTGGTCTTCTGCACTGCAGGCAGATTCTTCACCATCTGAGCCACCAGGGAAGCCCCCTGTCCCCAGTACACCCCCAGATTGCTGTCCTTTCTGCCTCTACCAGAGCTTGAACGGGCAGAACTCATATTTTATGGGTTTATCCCTACAGACTGAGCACCACTCTCCTCAAAGTCCTTTGAAAAGCCAAGTGCCTAATATCTTATTTCTCAGACCCAATGAAACCCTGGGAAGGAAAGGAAGGGAAGCCAAGTAACCTCCCGTGTGTCCTCCATTCATTACAGTCACTGCCCAGAACAGGACATCTGGATGGCCCCTGCCCAGCTGGTTCAGCGGGACAGACTGGCAAACTGGGGAGGGGGCACTGGGCCCGTTGGTGGCTCCTCCCACACGAGGCGTTGGCTCTGGGTTCCTGACACTGCGCTCGGAGGCGCCATTCTGAGGTCACCAGGGGAGCTCACAGGAGAGCCTGCAGCTCAGGTCCTGATGGGGAAACGGGCCAGAGGCGGCTGGTAATTTAAAAAAAAAGAAAAGGATGGAAAAATCTCAAATGGCTTCTTTCCAGTTTGGAGGCAGCTTGTCCCACGGTGAGTGTCATCATCTGGGTGATCTGCAAACCCGGGTCCTGTGAGGGGAGTGTTTTCTACTGGGTCCAGACCAACTGCCAGATGCTCTGCCCTTAGACCCTCTAGACTGGGAAGACTGTAGTGCTCCAAGTGCCTCCAGAGAATCAGAATGCAAGACTTCGGACTTTGGAGCAAAGCCACAACTTCAGTGAATTATTATCTTTTTAACCTGAAATAACTCCTGACTGGTCGCTATGCCTTGGTAGAGGAGAAACATCAGACTGGGGTGTCTGGCTGCCGTTTTAGCCAACTGAGTCCCGGCTTTCTGTCACTTGCAGCTGACGCTTGTGTTAAACACCGGAACACGACGTCCTGTGCACCCCTGCCTCTGACAGCGGAGGTTACCTCAGTGATGCCGGGCGAGAGCCCACGGCACCCAGCGTCATCTCAGGGGCCTCGTCATGCAGGAGCCTCCTCACCTCAGAGGGTGGAGCCTGCTAAGGGACCCACACCAGGAGGACTGCTGCACCCACTCCAGCACAAAGACTGGGGTCACCCTGGTGGGCACAGAGCGGCAGCCCGTGGAAGTGCTGAGCCGATACCGTCTGGGAGACCGGAGCATGGACGTCAGCAAGGCGGGCGACAGCGTGAGCGGCTCCAAAACCCCGGAGCAGACCCCTCCCTGTGTTCCCAAGGCTCGGGGTCCTGTGCCCTAAACTGAATTCACCCGCTGGCTTCCTTTCCCTTGGTCTGTCTGTACTCTTTCTTCTGCTTTCTTCCCGTGAGAGGTCCCGAGGGCAGTTAAGTTTACCATCAGCGTGTAGACGGCAGGATATTGACAGGTGAACCGCAGACTGACCGCCTCGTGGAAACCCCGTGTGCGGGCAGGTCAGCTTGGTTGCGTCGGCGCTGGTGGCTGTGGCGAGGCAGTGCCCTGGGCGGGCTCAGGGCGGGAATGGGTACCGTGAGGGGGCACACGTGGGGAGCTGAAGATCCGGGAGAATGGTGCTGACGCGTGCTGGGCGGCCAGCCAAGGAGGGATGGTGGGAGTCCGGCCTGCCTTCTCTCCCGCTGACTCGGCCAGTAACAAGCCGTCTCCCAGCGCTCTGAGCCCGAGTGCAGACGCTGGAGCCGCAGTGTGCCCGGAGCTGACGCGCTCACGGTGACCTCCCCGACCCCCCCAGGACAGCCCAGGCTGCAGGCCTCGGCCCGCCCGCCCCAGGCCCGCACCAGGCCGGGCTTCCGAGCACCTCCTTCGTCAGGTGAGCTGCCTCAGGGCACTCCGCGCTCTCACAGCTTTCCATTCCTCAGTCAGTCTGTCTCCTGCTTGCGACCCAAGAACTGCCTCAGGTGGATACAAAGGGGGGCCTCGGGGAGAAAGCACCTGTTCACGGTCACGTCTAGTCAAAGCCACGGTCTTTCCAGCGGTCATGTATGGACGTGAGAGCTGGACCATGAAGAAAGCTGAGCACAGAAGAATTGACGCTTTTGAACTGTGGTGTTGGAGAAGACTCTTCAGAGTCCCTTGGACTGCAAAGAGATCCAGTCAGTCCATCCTAAAGGCAATCAATCCTGAATATTCATGGGAAGGACTGATGCTGAAGCTGAAACTCCAATACTTTGGCCACCTGATGCGAAGAGCTGACTCATTGGCAAAGACCCTGATGCTGGGAAAGGTTGAAGGTGGGAGGAGAAGGGGACAACAGAGGACGAGATGGCTGGATGGCATCACCGACCTGATGGACGTGAGTTTGAGCAGGCTCCGGGATTGGTGATGGACGGGGAGGCCTGGCCTCGACTGAGCGGTGTTGGGCTGCGTTGTGTTATGCTGTCAGCCGTGGGTCCTTCCTCCCTCCCAGCGCGGACTCTTCCCTCCAACACGTCCCCGGGAAATGTGGGGTTCTCGGTGACGTGGCAGGCAGAGCCAGGGGCCGGTGCGGAGCTGACCGGGGCCAGGGCCTGCTGGGTGTCCTGCCCCCACCCCTCAGCCCGTGGGCTGGGGTGCCCCTCATCGAGAGGCACTCGGGGTCCATGGGAAGCACTCACCTTCCCAGCGTGACGGCCAGGGGCCCAGCGAGCAGCGCTCCCAGGAGACCCCCGAGGGGATACAGGGACACGATGAGGGACCACACGAGCAGGACCAGATGGTCGGGCAGCGGCTGGCCGGTTCGCATCCGCCACGTCTCATTGGTGAATTCCTGAATGTGCTGTGAACACAGATGCCGGTCAGCACCCCCCCACCCTGGGGTGGGGGCTCCCCACAACAGGCCTTCTCCCCCAGGCCCCACCTCCACAGGGCAGGCAGCCTCCCCAGCCACCCTGCCCGCTGTCGGGGGGACAGAACTCCCCTGAGTGCGGGGCGCTGTGCCGTCTTTGTCGCAGTGTGTTCTGGAGCTCAGAGGTGGTCAGTGTCTATGTGGCCCCTCTGAGCCCAGGATCAGCCCCATCTCTCCCCCAGCCCCACCTGGGCCACATCAGTGGGCTCCCCCGTGGGCCAGCTTTCTGATCGACTTGGCCATCGGTGAGCATCAGCAGGGTATCAGAAGAGGCCAGAGGGGCGTTTGTTCCCCGGGCTCCATCCCTGGACGGGAAGTGAGTCTGCTGACAGTTGCTCTATTGCACCCTAACCCTAACCCCGAAGGGTCGGGAGGGCCCCAGTTCCATCCTGGGACCTGTTTTTCCTGCAGCCCCAGCTATGTGACGGGACACGTGACCTTCTCAGTCAGGTGGGTCAGAGGTGGCTTCTATCACTGGGCTGAGAGATGCCGCCTTTCCACGGGCACTTGCTGAGAATGGGCACAGGCCCGGCGAGCTTGCTGGGGACTCAGAGGTGATGGAACCCCAAGAGGGGACCAGCAGGAGGCTGAGTCCAGCTGGGAGCTTGCTGAAGGAAGGCTCCAGGCAGGTGATGGCATCTGGGTAGCTCTGGAGGGGCAGGGAGGGCCTGGCCCACTGGGGGTCTGTGTTTAACTGCTCTGGGCACGGAGTTGGGAGAATCAAGGTGCGAGACAGGCGGACAGGTTCGGACCCCAGGAGGCCTTGGACTTCAGGTAGATGTGTGTGTGTGTGTGTTTATTAGTTTCTCAGTCATGTCTGACTCTTTGCGACCACGTGGACCGTAGCCTGCCAGGCTCCTCTGTCCATGGAATTCTCCAACTAAGAAGACTGGAGTGTGTTGACATTCCCCTTTCCGGGAGATCTTCCTGACTCAGGGATTGAACCCGGGTCTCCCGTAGTGCAGACAGATTCTTTATCATCTGAACCCCTAAGGAATGCCTACAGGCACTGGGAGTCACAGATTTCTGAGCAGGGCAGTGGTTTGATCAGACTTGACAGTACCTACAAGGGGAGAGGCTGAAGGCGGGGAGGCCAGTGGGGAGGCTGGGCAAGCAATCCAGGCAGGAAAGATGGGTCTGAACTGGGATCATGGCAGAGACCCAAGGAAAAATGGCTGGAAGCCAGAGACAGTCAGGAAGGACTTGGTGCTTTTCCAGGAGAGAGGGCAGAATCAGGGTGGACCCCTGCCACTGGGGGAATGGGAGCAGTCATCTGCTGACATCAGAGACACAGGAGCATGTGTGAGTTTCAGGAGAGAGGGCAGAGCTGGATTTGAACTCGCAAGGCCTGGGGAACAGCCCAGTGGAGGTGGAGGCGTGGGAGGAAGCTCCACCAAGCAGATGGCGGCCTGCAGATGCAACGTGGGCCGCTGTTAACGCTGGGATGGTAACAGTGGGCATGCAGGGTACGTACCAAGGTCGGGGCATTGATAATGGAGAGGTTGTAGCCAAACTGGAAAGTTCCACCAATGCCAGCTGCACAGATGGTCAGGAGCAGGACCCTGCCCTGAACCTGAGAAGAGAGGAGAGGACCCAGTGACCCACGGCAGCCTCCACCTCCCTCCCGCGGGGCTGGAGCCCACCAGTCCCATATGGCGACCTGTCTGAAGCTGGCGGCGGTGACGCCCCCACTTTGCAGATGAAGAAACAGAGGCAGAGAGGAGGTGCCTGGGTCACAGCCTGGGGCAGGGGGCAGAGACCCCCCCTCACCTTCTGCTCTGAGCCCGGGATCCCGCTGCCCCTCGGCCCTGACCGCGTTTTCCTGAGACGGACAGCCATTCCCGGCCCCCAGCTCCTTGCCCAGCTGCCCCCGGGGCGTGCCTGCTGTGGCTCTGGGGACCACACTCTGAGCTGGGGCCTCAGGAGAGTGAAGCTCTGCCTCTGGCAGACCGGGATCCCCTGAGTTCAGGGCAGCTGTCTCCACAGACAGGCTGGGTGCCCCCCTCTGTTAAGAGAAGGGGCCACGTGGACCTACACGTGTGGGGACCTGGGAGGCACCTTGAGCCGCAGAGAGCAGCCGCAGCCCTGCTGACGCTGATGGCGACCTCCAGGCTGGGGGGCAGCCGGCGCGCACACACCTGGTGCAACAAGAGGCAGCGTCTCGTCCTAGAGCAGCACCCCGAGACAGGCGGGGGGCTCCCCAAGGCACCCCCAGGAGGCCCAGCCCCCTGGTGCCCCGTTGTCAGGTTGGTAAGTTTTCCTAGGGATTCACCATCTATTTAGAGTTTGCCTCTTATATATACATATTTTTAAGATTTTTTTTCACACTTTTTAAAATTATTTTTAATTGGAGAATAACTGCCTTACAATGTTGTGTTGGTTTCATGAATCAGCTCTAAGTATAAATATATCCCCTCCCTCTTGAGTCTCCCTCCCACCCCCCCCCCACTTAAAGATTTTTTTAATGTGGGTCATTTCTTCAAAGTATTATTAAATTTGTTACAATATTGCTTCTGTTTTATGTTTTGGTTTTTTTTGGCCGAGAGGCATGTGGGATCTCAGCTCCCAGGACCAGGGATCAAACCAGCACCTCCTGCATTGGAAGGTGAAGTCTTAACCACCGGACCACCAGGGAAGTCCCCGTCTTGCCATTTTTTTATTACAAAATAGTATGCTCATTAAGTGGCTTCCCTGGTGGCACAGCGGTAAAGAATCCACATGTACTGCAGGAGATGCAGGAGGCCTGGGTTTGATCCCTGGGTCAGGAAGATCCCCTGGAGGAGGGCAAGGCAACCCACTCCAGTGTTCCTGCCTGCAGAATCCCACGGACAGAGGAGCCTGGTGAGCCAGAGTCCATGGGGCTGCACAGAGTCGGATACGACTGAAGCAGCTTAGCATGCGCGCGCGCACACACACACACACACACACACACACACACATACTCATTAAATCTTTTGAAAGCTCAGTACACACTGAAGCTTCTCCACTCTTCCAAAGAGCAGTGACCTGCTTCCCTCAGATATTTCACGAGACACTCACAAAGTAGTTAACTATACAAAAATTGGATTGTTGATCTTTTCCTAGTAACTCTACACTACCTTTCTTGTTCTGGAAAATTGTCCCCCAGGTGTAAAGTACTGTGTCATATTTATTACTTCTTTTAATACTTAAATGCAAGTTTCATGGCAGAAGGATGTTTGACTCAGGACTTTGTGAAAAATTTCCAGAACCTGAGGCTACTTACTCGTTCATCCGATGAATACCGAGTGCCTGATCCAGCCAGGAACTGAGCTGGGGGGCAGATATGGGGGCCGGGTGGGGATGGAGGGGTGGAAACAGACCTGCTTTCACTGGATGGTGAGAAACTGGGCTGGGGTGGGGAGGCGGGGGAAAGGGCTCCAGGGCAGGACCGTGCCAAAGATGTTGCCATCAGTCTGTGGGCAGGTTTGTACCGGGCACCCTGGCCGGCCGCCAAGTTCCTACAAGGCTAAGTGACTTCCTCCCAAGCAGGAAGCCACAGAGGGAAGCCAGGTGGGAACCCAGGAGTCCAATCCCGCTGGAGTCACGCAGAAGCTCCCTGCTGGGCTGCCTGCTGGTGAAGAGGCCCACTGGGAGCGCAGATCCGCAGGAAGCAGCAAGTCACCCGGTGAGACCTGAGCCCTTGTGGCAGGGAGGAGGCTGGCGGGTCTCCAAGGCAGCATAAATTACTGAATTCCCTGAGATCGCGCAAGGAGACCGCCTAAGCCTGGGGCGACTGGCCTTGAACAGCCTTCAAACATTACCTATGGTGGGGAGGAGTCATTCAGTGAGTAAAGATGGCTTGCCTCCCCACTCTGGGCAATGAATCTACGGTTCTAGGTGCTGAGGATAACAGCAGTGAACCAAAAAGACGAAATCCGGGATCTTATGGAACCTTCCTTCCAGCGGGGGAATGACAGGCAGTAATAAATGAACAAGAAAAATATGTAGGGTGTTAGCTGGGGCATGAGTTTGAGTAAGCTCCGGGAGTTGGTGATGGGAGGCCTGGCGTGCTGCGATTCATGGGGTCGCAAAGACAAGACTGAGCGACTGACCTGAACTGAACTGCGCTGGTGCAGACACACACACACACAGAGAAAGGGGAAGGGGAGGGGGCGGGGTCTGGGGCGTGGTCAGGGAAGACGCCCGCAGTCGGGGGCGGGGTGGGGGGGCGTCCCGCCCGTGGTCCCGCACGAGGACCAAGGAGATGAGGGGAGGCGCCGTGCAAGGGTCTGAAGGAACTCCCCTGGCGGGGAACCCCCCCGGGGTGGGGAGGTGGGCGGTGTGAACGTGCTCTTCCGGATGCCTGGCTCCCTGGGTGAAGCAGGAGGTGACGGGAGACGGAGTTTAGGGGGCGCGTGGAGGAGATGAAGGTGGGAGACAGGCCCCGGACGGGACGAGGAGCGGGTGCAGTGGCCAGGGGCTCCTGCGTCTAAGGGCGCTGTCCGGCTCGCACGAGAACCTAAGGGATGCTGGTGGGGGCAGGTCCAGCACCCTGCGCCCCAGCCAGACCTTCGGCCGAAGCGGACCCGAGTGGACGGCGAGGCGCTTGTGCGGTGGGCGTTTGCGAAGGCTGGAGCAAGGCGCGCCTTAACGCGCGCGCAGGCGCACAGGGTGTGAGGGGGTGGGGGGCCCGCGAGCGGGTCTCCAGGGTCCGAGGCGGTATCCGGGATGAGGCGGCTCGCGCGCATCCTCCATCCCCCCGTTTCTGCAGCTCCGAGGGCCAGCCCGGGCCCACCTCTGCAGACCGGAAGGGAGCTCCGATCCGGGGACTTCTCGCCCAACAAACAGCCTGCCTCCGCCCCCCCCCCCCCCGCAGGTCTTGGCTGGCGGCTCTGATCAGCGCGCTCGGGACTTGCCCGAAATCCCAGCCCTGGTTCGCCGAGCCCTGCCCCGCTGCGGCCTCCGGACCGACTCTCTGCCGGCCCCTGCCGCGCCCTTCTGTGGACCTCCGCCGCGGCCCCTTCCGGCCCCTCTTCGGGGCCGCCTCTCACCTCCATCTGGCGCCCCCGCCCTCTGCCAGGTTCCGGGAGACCCCTGTCCCCGGGAGGGCCCCGTCCCCGGGAGGTCTCCGTCCCCGGGCACTCTGAGGCCGAGCCCTTGATTCTGCGCGGACATCCCCATGCTCCTCCAGCCCAGGTGTCCCCGCCCTTTCCACGGAGGAGGGGCAGGATTCGGAGGGACGAAAGGCCGACCCACCAGTCTCTGGAGCGCTCTCATCTGTCCGTCTCCGGCAGAGCCGCGGACTAGGAACCCGGATGGGAGAGCGGGTCTCGGGTTGCAGCCCAGGCATACATTGTGTGCGAAGCCGCGCTGGCCCCGGAGACAAGATGAGTCCAGTCCAGCGGACTTTGTCAAGTGAGCAACTACTGGGTCCGCTGGGCCGGATTAATCTTTCATTTCCTAGGGCTTCTCAGGTCCTGCTTGAATCCAGGAGGTGGATTAAGGTCAAACCTAAACCAGACCTGCCAAAGATGCTATTTGTGGTCATGGAAACATAGACCCAAAAGTCACCCCAGGAGGTCATCTGAGCGAAGACGGTGACAGGACACACACCGCAAGGGATGATGCAGTATTCCTCTTGCTCCTGCTTGGGTTTTATTTTCGTTGCTCTGAACTTTTGAAGCGTCATGCATTTTTAAGGAAAAATACACAAGATAAAATATTAGCAATTGCTAAGTGCTCGTTTCTCTGCATCTCTTGAGATGATCCACTGCCGTAATAGCACCCGCTCCGCCTCCCTACGCCCCCGACCGCCAGATGCCGCCTGGACACCTCGCTGGAGTCAGCTCCCCCACCCCCACCCCCTCAGTGTGGGCTCCCCAGACACTAATTATTATCCTTGAGCAAGGAAGCTTGAGGTTTCTCTTCGGCAAACATTAACGGCGAGTTTAACCTTCAGCATGTGAAAGTCAAGGGTGTGAGTGTTGGTGGCTGCCCGGTGCTGCTGACGAATCCTCTCAACACCCCACACCGGGTGGCTTCAGCCTCCCTTACGGAGGAGTCCCTGAGACTCCACAAGGGGGAGCCCGCATCCTGTACCCCGCAGCCGTGCTGGAAGTCCCGGCTGGGCTGTCAGATCTCAAGTGCGGTGCAGCAGACCCTGCGGGATGGGGCGGCCAAACCACGCCCGAGTCGGGGGAGCGGGGACAGCTGCCTCCCCCGCGGGCCTTCCCGCGTGGATTCCCACCCAGCGTCGGTTTCCCGGGTGGGAAGGCGGAGAAGGCAGCAGGGGAGGAGGGGCGGCCTGCCCACGGCCACCGTGCTCAGGACCTCCGCGCCCGCGTCCAGCGGGGGTGGTGGCGCCCCTTCCCAGCCCTGGGAGCCAGGCACGCTCGCTTCTACACGCCAGAGCCTCTTACTCTGCAGACTGGGAAACTGAGACCCAGAGTGGCGGGGAGGGCGGAGGCCGGGGAGGCCCGTGCCCAGCATTCAGCGGGAGGCGGGAGCAGCAAGGCTCGCACCGCAGGCGATCGATACCGCAAAGCCGGCTGGAGGGCTCCATCAGGTCCTTGCCGGAAAAAGCCACTGGCTGCTTCTAGCCCCGCAGAAGCGGCAGGGCCGCCTGGTTGACCCAAGCCCGTCCCCAGATGAGGCCTTCATCACTACCCGGGCTCGGGGACCTCCCCAGAGATGTGGCCTCCAGACCCGTGGGTGACCCGTCCAGCCTGCCTCCGGGTGCCAGCTCCCAGGGACCCACCCACGCCGCGGAGACCCTCTCTGGCTGCGAGGGGCCGACAAAGCCTGCGCTGCCAGTGTCGGCGCAGCGGGACCTTCTGGGGCTCTGTGGCGTAGACAAAGAGGCTTGAGCTGGCGCCCCACCAGGCGCCGGGCCCTCCAGCGGGAGCTGACCCCGCAGCTCCTGGCCGAGTCTGGGCATCCCCGGTTCCGCGAGCCCCGGGTGATTTCGCTTCCTCTGTCCAGCTCACCTAGCCCGCACCTGGCCGGTGAGCCAGGGCCTTGGAAGGTCTGCTACCCAGCCCACCCTGCCTCTGCCTCGCTGCCTGCCTTCCCTCTCTGATCCGTGAGGTTGTGGGACAGGAGTCTTGGCAGAGGCCTAAGGCCTGGAGCCAGGGCCCAGGCTGGACCCCAGCGGCCCTGATCTGCCCTTCAGCCCGTCAGCGGGACGCCCATCTTCGGGTGGAGTGGTGGCTGGGCCCCTACCGCTCCTGACCACCGATGGGCCAAACGGATTTGACCTGACTGCCCCTTCTCTGACCTCAGTGTCCTTCTTGGTCAGCAGTGTTTTCCAGAAAGGGCTCAAGAGCCGTTCCAGGCTGCTCGAAGTCCCCTCCTCCTTGCAGCCTTCCCACTTAGGCTGGCATCTCTACTCTGCACCAACAGGCTCCATAGGGGGCACTGGGCAGAGCTCAGAGGCCAGCTGACCTTGGCCACCAGGTTGCCAAGGTGGGCAGTGAGCCACCCCCAAGCTCAGCAGGCCGGCGACGGGCCTGGTTGTGGTGGATCCCAATGGAGCCCCTGCAATCCCAGCACTTACTTCCTGTCTCCCAGCCTCCGTCTGCTCACCTGTGAAATGGGGACATCATAATAACTGACCTGCCCCCTGCACAGGTGCTGCGTCCTCAGGCCCCACGTGTGTCTACTGACTGCCTGCACCCAGCATCCTGAGGGCAGGTACCCCGCCCTCTCTTTATCTCCAGACACACCTGGCCCACCTGTGGACCTGGCCGAGTGTGGAGGGCACGGCCTGGGGGCAGCCCCTGCAGGCTCTACCCCAAGACCCAGCTCTGCCCTCCTCGCCCTCCCCTCCCCTCACCTGCCCCCTCCCCCCTCCCCCTCCTCCTAAGGAACTGGCATCCACTCCAGTTCTGGGTCACGTTTCCAACTTAACAATTCAGAAGACAGAAAGAAAGAAAAAACCTCAAGCAAGCACCGGTGAGCAGCCCCTCCTGGCCACCCTTTGACACTCGGAGACTGAGCACTGGAGCCGATCGTGACTGCGGACCGGAGACTTAAAGCCGTCTTAATCAGAAGGAAAGAATGTCCTTGTGGCTGGCTGTTCTAAAAATACAGCTGTGCCCACATCTGGAGGCGAAGGGTGGTGGGGGGCGGTGGGGATGGCGGTTAGACCAGCGTCTGTAGGGCTGACACCCGCATTCCTTGCTGGGGGAGGCCCCCTCCCAGCAGGGCCCATGGAGCGGGGGAGAGGGGAGAACACCAAAGCAACCAGTCCCCTGTGGCCAGGCCACCTGGACAGGTCTGGGACGGAGCTGAACAGGGAGCCCACCCCTTCCTGGGCCCGTCCCCCCACTTCCCCATACCTTCCCCCCACCCCAGCCTGTTTCCCCCGGGGGCCTGGTTAACTGGGGTTCCTCTCTCACCAGCCCCTGCTTGACCTGGGCACGGCTTCTGACCAGGGAGGGGATTTTGTCCGGCTTTGATATGAGGTGCTATTTATTACCTTTAACGAACTTGTCGCTTGTTTTGTTTATCGGTATTCTAAGCAAACGAGGTACTTTCGTACCTAATCTTAGATCTGTAATTTTGCATTTGTTTTTTTTTTTTTAAAGAGGCCCCGATACCTCACACAAGTGAAGGGCGGGCAAGGCTGGGAGAAGGTCTTGAGTAAACTGGCAGCAGGGTTTGGGGTGGTGTTTCCAGGGCCCTGAGGGCACAGAGTTCCTGTCCATGCACCCGGCCTGGGGCTCCCTCTCCGGGGTGTGGGAGCAGGGCTGTCGGGGCGGGGGGTCAAGCCAGGAGGGAGGTGTGGCGCCCCAGGCCTCTCTGAGCGCTGAGTCACTGATTCTGGGCGAAGGCTCCGAGTGGTGGCCCTGGCCTTCCAGGTCACTGCCAGACCACAGGCCGGAACTGCCTGATGACCTGGCCAGCCGGCAACGGCTAAGGAAGGCCATGGGACAGGGTGGCCTTAGGTTTCAAGTGGACCAGATCCCACGTACAGCCCAGCGGGCAGGGGCAGGGGGGGCAGACCCACGCGGGGACACACGTGTCTCTGTGAACTCGCATCCCCAGCCCTGCCACTTGGCCGACTTGGCCAAGCAGATAATCTTCCAAAACACGGCCCCGCAGCCACACTGAGCCCGAAAATAGCCCAGGCAGAGGAGGGGGAGGCCCCGCCAGCCGGTCTGGGCGCCAGCTGGAGGCGGCTCTGCCGATTGGGTGGTGGCCACGGTGGCGAGTGGGAACGAGGGGCAGTTGCCGAGGGTTGTGACAGCCAGGCACTGAGGGTCAGGCTGGCCCAGCAGCTGGGAAAGACTGCTTTGTCCAGCCAACCGAGGGCCGGGCAGGGAGCCCCAGGCCCCACTGCTCAGCCAGGGGGCAGGCTGGGTGCAGAGCCTCTTGTCAGGATTCCTTGACAGGAGCCCAGTGGCGGCAGGGCGGCTTAGTCTCTGAACCGGACCTGGCCCTCCCCAACTCAGCTCCCTCACTGGGCCAGGTGCTTACTGAGGTCTGTGCCTCCTGCCTCCTGGACCCTTCCACCGTCTCTGTCTAGTGCCTGGCACTGCAGGCTGTGGCCAGCTTCTCCTCTGACCCCCAGCTTCCTTCAAAGAGCCAGCCGCTGTCTGACCCCACCTCACTGAGGGTCCTCACTGCCTGCGGAACAGAGACCACAGCCTGCAGGGCCCAGTGGGCCAGCCTCTCAGCACGTGCAGCCCCCCTCCTCCTCCCCCTCTCCCACCTCTGTTCCTCCAGCTGCCTCAGGACCTTTGCACGAGCTGTCTGTCCTCCTCCTCCATCTTGATGGCCCCCCTGCCTTCCCCAGCCCACTCGGAGACCCTCAAATTCCTGGAAGGTCGATTCTGCTACCAGGCTCAGAAGGCTAGGCCCCAGTCGCCCCATCTGCTGGGCAGGCCTGATGCAGCCCACCTGGACTGTGTGTCCCTCTTACCCTCCGGCCACGAGCAGCTGCTGCCGAGTGAGTTCCGGAATCAATGCTAAAAATATCCCATGACCCAGACAGGAAGGGCCACTGGGGACCCAGCTGCTCCTGGGGGCGCAGGCTGGAGCTGCGGTGAGGCCCACCCACAGCAGTGGGGGTGGGGGGAAGTCCTCATGAGGGCGCCCCATGTCATCCACAGGAAGACACCGCGCCCCCAGCACTCACTGTGTTTCTGCTTCAGGCCTGTACTGCCTTCTGAATAAAATAACATTTAAAAATTGAGTGCACGGGGCCCTAAGAGAAGGTAGGTGAGCTCTGGTCTCTTCAGGGAGGCTTCCTGGAGTGGGGGGCATTTCCAGCACCCTCCCTCTCTCTCTCTTAACAGAACACTGAAGCTGGTAGGGAAGGAAGTGAGTGAATGGAGTCAGATCTGGGCTGTCCCAGGAAAGAAACGCTGACTTAGGGGTGGGGGAGGGCTGGAGGGTTCCCTGTGTTGGGGGGGACTGGGCAGGGATGACCCCAGGTTTTGGGGTTGTCTCTCCTGGTGTGAGAGCCCTGAGAGGAAGGTGGGCTCCGTGGGCAGGCAGAGGGTGCTGTCCCGCCTGTAGGACAGGGGAGGAAGGGGTCCTCTGGGGGTGTCCAGACCCGGACACCCCGAGCTCCTTGCTCTGCAGCAGGCAGGGGCCCCAGGCCAGCAAGGGACCACAGACCCCTCCCGCCACAGTCCTCAGCCCAGGAGAGAGGAGGCGGCCCTGCTGCTCAGGCCAGACAGACGGAGTAAAAGCCGTCAGCATTCAGCACACCACCTTCCTGGGTCAGCCTGGCTCCCGGGAACGTGTGGAGCCTGGGGCGTCTTTCTGTAATGAACTGTCTGGAGGTGCCAGGGGAGGGAGCCGCGGACCTGGTGCCTCCAGAGCGGCCAGTCCTGGGCCTGACGCTGGACGGGAAAGCCCGGACTCATGGTGATGGCCCGCCCCAGGCCCTGCTCTGTCTCCTACTGGGCCTGAGTCCCCACCTGGGGACCCCCCAGGCTCTCCGGGAGAGAACTCTCCAGGCAGGACGGAAGGTCTGCAGTAGAATCTGTGCTTCCCTGGCATGTCCTGCCCCCACCCGGGGCTCCCAGGAGTGTGCCTCCTCAGCTCCAAACCAGGCTCCTGCCTGATCGGCCCTGTCAAAGGGGAGAGACAGACCCTCTATCCCATGACGGCCCCTCCGTTAGCCCCGGCATGACCCCAGCAGAGAGCCTGCAGGCTGGAATGCCTCCCTCCCCTTCCCCACACACACAGGAAACCTGACCCCTCTTGCCGGCTTCTTGAAGCCTGGCGGGCGCCCGCCAGGGTGTCTGAGGCCCTGGATCCCTGGCCTGCAGCCGCACCTCCAGCTGGGTGGGCTCTGCTCCTCCGGGTTCACCTCCAGCCTGACCTAGGTCTGCTCAGCTGCAAACAGAGGCTGCCTGAGGGAGGGATTTTTCAGCCTGCTTCCACCACCCAGTCTCTCAACACCTTGATCCAACTCCTGCTCTATCAGACTGACCTCTCCTCAGGCCTGAGCCAAATGCACAGCCCCCTTCATCCGGGCCTCTTCCTCCCTGCCCCCCTTCCCAAGTGGACCTCCAAGAGCACTCCCCAGGGACTCCTCTTAGCCCTCCCATGATCCATTGGAGACAACTGTCTTGACTGGTTGGGGACTCAGAGCCCCGCCCAGGGCTTCCCTCACCTGTCACACTGGAGTCCGAGGTTGAGCTCCCGTTTGGTAAAGGTCTGGGCACTTCCTCTCCCTTGTGGCCACTGTTATCCAGGGCCCTTGGCGCGGCTGCCCATCTCAGAGCCTTCCCAGGCCACGTGTCCCAGGGCCTCCTGCTGCTTGGCCCCTGCAGCCCTGTCCTGGCTCTGCTGCAGCCTCCCTGCTTGTCCACATTCTCTAACTCATGAAGGTCGAGCTGGCCGGGCCTGGCCTTGAGCCTCGGGCATCTCATGCGGGCCGAAGGCTACAAAGTCCATTGGTCTACTGAAGACTGGTACCCACACTTGAGCCACCTGCCTGGCCTCTCTGCCACTTGGATTTTTCCATGCGGATGTCACATAGATCCCCCAGACTCAGTGAGGCCAGAACAGGATGCTCCATCCGCCTGCCCAAGCGTTCTCCAGCTCAGGAAAAGTTCACTGCCTTCCATCTCCCCTATAGCTCAGTCCCTGAAGTCACCTTGACTCCTGTCTCACAGCTCCGTCTAGTCTGCTGGAAAAACCCACATCCTGGCCCTCCTGGTCCTCCAGGTTTGGCCCTGCCCAAGCCACCAGCATCCCTGGCATCCTCTGCCTGCCCCCAGATCCCTCTGGCCGTCTGCTCTCCTCATAGCAGCCACAGGCATCTTTTTAAAGTGACAATCAAGCATCACTTCTTCACAGAGCCTCCCCAGATCATCCCATCTGGCAGGGGGCCCGCTACCCAACCCTCCAGCCTCCACTTGGCTCTCATCTCCATCAGTGCGCTGTCCTAAAAACACTAGTTCTCATCTTAGCAGAAGCCCCTGACACCCACCCCGCCCCCCCCCCCACCCCCCGTCTCCTTGGCTGCACCAGGAGAGATAGCATCTTTTGTCGGCCACCGGGTCTCCAAGCATCCAGAACAGTAAACTATGGACTGGGTTCATCAGAAGGAATACATGGAGTTTCTCTTTTCCACCCAAGTAACGAGGCTCTCTCCAGCCCGTCCACTTGAACCAGCCGGTCTTGGCACCCTCTCGTCCCACCAGTGCTGCACGTCCCCGGTCTGCCCCTCCTCTGGCGGCCCTCGTTGGGGCTTCCCAAAGGAACAGGCAGTTTCAGCGGGGTCTGGGCTTGCAGCGAGATTTGGACACGCAGCCGCCAAGCGTCTCCTTTGCTGCTCTGGTTCTCAGAGAGGACAGCCTGGGACCCCAGCCAGCCCAGGTGGGTTGGCTGAGCAGGGCGGTCCAACTCCGGGCCCCGCCCCGCCCATGCCCCGCCCATGCCCCACCCACGCTGCGTGGGTGGAGGCCAAGAAGCTGCAGGACCTGGGGTGGGGGGCCGGGGTCGGGGGGAGGCGGCGGGACCGGGGTGGGGGGCCGGGCGGGAGGCTGCGAGGCCGCACCCCTCGGTCTCTCGGGGCGAGCGGACCCCTCTAACAAGTGCTCGTAGCCTCGCTTGCAGGGTGGGCCCAGATGTCCCCGCTACCTGCCCGCCCCTAAGGCCTCGGTTCCTCATTGGTCACACCTTCTCCCGCGCCGCCGCCGCCGGCACCACAACACGCGCCACGTGCTCCAGCGTGGGGCCTGCTCATTGGCTCTGAGTCACGCCCCACCCACGCCCCGTCCCGCCTCCGACCCTCCGCTCTCTCTTCCTATTGGCTATATGCCCCAGGGCCCCGCCCTCCAGCCGCGGGCGCGCTCCACCGCAGATGCGGATTGGCTGAAGGCGGATGGGCGGGGCTTGGAGGCGGGTTAAGAGAGCGCGGCGGCCGGACCACGAGTGCCTGGGAAGCGTTCATGGCGTGGCAGGGGCTGGCGACCGAATTCCTGCAGGTGCCGGCGGTGACGCGGACCTACACCGCGGCCTGCGTCCTCACCACCGCCGCCGTGGTGAGCCGGAAGGGCGGGTTGGGGAGCGCTGCCGTGGTTACCGCCTCCGGGGGTTGCCAAGGTTACGAATGGACCTCCCCCCAGCTCCCCCGGGGTGGGTGGGTCGGGGGGCAGTTTCTAAGATTCCCCTGGTTCCGCAGCAGCTGGAACTCCTCAGTCCCTTCCAGCTCTACTTCAACCCACACCTCGTGTTCCGGAAGTTCCAGGTGAGGCCGCCCCGCCCTTTGCACCTGCTGGCCCAACCCCTCCCGCCCAGCGCTGGCTTGACCGCCCCCCACCCCGCCGCACCCCACGCAGGTCTGGAGGCTCATCACCAACTTCCTCTTCTTCGGGCCCCTGGGATTCAGCTTCTTCTTCAACATGCTCTTCGTGTATCCTGCGCCGTGGTGGAGGCGGGAGCGGGGGCAGGGTGGGTACCGGGCGGGAGGCAGCGGGCCCGGGGATGCTGAGCCCCTCCAAGGGGCACGCTTCCTATACCAAAGCCGCAGGTTCCGCTACTGCCGCATGCTGGAGGAGGGTTCCTTCCGCGGCCGCACGGCAGACTTCGTCTTCATGTTTCTCTTCGGGGGCCTCCTGATGACTGTATCCTTCCCGGGCTTGGGGACCTGTGGGTCCGGGCCTGTGTTGGCCCTGGGGCCCTGCTTGAGCGCCGGCCGCAGAGGGAAGGAGTTGCGCCCCGGAGCTGAGAATGCTTTTGAGCGTGCATCACGTGCTCAGCTCCAGGTGCCCCTGTCAAACTCCAGGCCTACAGCCAAAATACCACAGGGCAGGGTGCCCGGGGGCTGAGTCCTGAATGCAGGTAGCCAGGAGGATCTAGGCCTGGGCCCAGGAGCTGGGGTGAGGTGGAGAGGTGGGGCTGATCAGGGGGCTCCTGGAGGCCACGGTTTGGCCTTAGATTGGGAAGTGAAACCAACAAGCTTGAGGGTTCCAGGGGTTTAGGAAGTCAGAGGGGCCCTGGGCAGGGCATGAGACCTTGACTCTGGCCCAGCTGCTGGGGCTCCTGGGTAGCCTCTTCTTCCTGGGCCAGGCCCTCACGGCCATGCTGGTGTACGTGTGGAGCCGCCGCAGCCCTGGGGTGAGGGTCAACTTCTTCGGCCTCCTCACCTTCCAGGCGCCCTTCCTGCCCTGGGCACTCATGGGCTTCTCAATGCTACTGGGCAACTCCATCCTGGTGGACTTGCTGGGTGAGCCTGCTGTTCAGGGAGCCTGCCCCAAGCTGGGTGTGCTGGGCCAGAGCCCTGGTCCTCTCCCTGTCCCCCACCCCTCTTACTCCCTCCTGGCGCCCCCATCCTCCCAGCCCCTCCAACAAGCCAGCCTATCAGTTTTACTTCTTCGAGGCTGACCCATTCGCTGACGCTTGTGTGGGGCCCGACCTGGTGGGGATGGGTGGCTTAGGGTGCCTGCTTCATGGCTCCAGTTCCTCTGATATCCTCAGGGCTGACCTCCTCCCAGGTTCTGCCCACTTCTGGGCCAAGCCTGGCCCCACGCTGGGCCGGCCGGCCGGCCGTGCAGGGCATCGGACACCCGTGCTCTGGGGGCTTCAGAGCTGTGGAGGGTGGCCTCGGCATTGGCGGCTCTCCCACAGGGATCGTAGTGGGCCACGTCTACTATTTCCTGGAGGACGTCTTCCCCAACCAGCCTGGAGGCAAGAGGCTGCTGCTGACCCCCAGCTTCCTGTGAGTGGGGGTCACAGAAGACTTCCTGTGAGCCTTCCCCACCCCCCTCCCCAGATGGCTCTCCACCCCATGGGGGGGACCCTGTCGGCTGCAGCTCAGCGTGGGCCCCTCCCCACAGGAAGCTGCTACTGGATGCCCCAGAGGAGGACCCCAATTACCGGCCCCTCCCCGAGGAGCAGCCAGGACCCGTGCAGCAGTGAGGACGACCTCACCCAGGGCCGGGTCACCCCCCACCCCAACCCCGGCCTGCAACTCAGCTCCCTGTCCTGGAGGCCGGGCCCGGGCCCAGGGCTCCCGCCCTGAATAAACAAGTGACCTGCAGCCTGTCGCCCACAGCACTGGCTCTCCTGCTGCGGCCAGCCTCTCCATGCGGGGCGGGTGCTGCTGGCCGAGAGCCAGGGCCAAGCCTGACCTGCTCTCCGACCCAGCACAGGTGGCACGGCCGGAGGCCCAGAGAGGGTCCAGAACCTGCCCAGTCACCAGCAGAGCTCTGAACTCAGAGGGCAGTCTTGCTGGGGTTCTCATCCTCATACTGTCTGCCTTAATTCAGCTTCCAGTGACGGGGGGGGGCGGTGTCAAATCGCGAGGGCGGGGCCGGGACTGGGATGCTGGGTCATGGGGGCCCTCCGTTGACGCCTCCTTAGGGCCCTCCTGTCCCAAACTAGCAACCCCCAAGGGGACCTCTGCCTCATTTCCCAGCCAGGCTGCTGAAGGATGGGCCAGGTGCAGAAGAGGGCCAGGCCCTTTCTGTGACCCTGAAGCCTGAAGTGTCACGTTTGCAGAGTCCAGTGGCTGAGGCAGAGGCCTCTGGGAAGCTATGCCCCTGCTGTTTGCAGCGGAGGCCCATGGGAGCCTCACCTGGCCCCCAGCTCATGGGCATCAGAGGACCAGTCCACACGGTGGTTTATTCCTGGGTCGGCAGCAGCACCAGTCACCGCCGGCTGTCACGTTCACACATGATAAAAGTACTCGCTGTGGAGTCGGACCTTAATGTTGTCGTGAAACCTCTGGCCCAGCCGTGGGCTCCGTGATGGGTTGGTGGGCGACTAGCAGCATCATCCCCCACTGGCTCTCGGGCTCAGGCCACCTCCTGCTGTGGCCAGAACATCCGCCCCTGCCCCCCGCCTGTGGTGGAGCCCACTGTCCGCAAGGCCAGCTGGGCCTGGACCCACCTCTTTGTTCAGGGCCTTCCGGGGAAACCCCGCTGTCCCCTTGCCCTGGATGGAGGGCAGTGGCTGGAGTACGAGTTCCTAGGATGTGCTCGCGAGACCCCCGAGTCCAGAGGCGAGGCCCGTCTCAGCCCACCCTGCAGCCGGAAACCCTCAGAGCTCTGCTCCCCGCCCCCGCCGCCCCCCATGTGAGGCCCCGCCGTTGGCAGGAGCAGAGCAGTCCTGACCCTCAGCCCTGCTAGCAGCGGAAGGTACAGGGCCTGGGCTCACGGGCTTCATGCGACTGGGCCTGGGTCACCTGCCGGGCCTGGTCCCAGGAGGAAGCCCCCAGGTGCCACCCTGAGCGAGAAGCCCACGCTCCTGGCTGGGGGCGGGCCGGGACTGACAGGCGGCCCTGCCCTCTGCGGCCGCCACCTCCCACCCGCCCGGGACTCCAGGGACTCGCTGAGCTGGGTGGGTGGGGGTGGGAGGGGCGGCCTGCAGGGCTGAGTGAGCCCTGGTCCTGCTCATGGTTGCGGGGGGTGGTGTGGTCCAGGGCGCCCGGGCCCTGCTGAGGCCCAGCTGGGACGTGCACGCAGGAGGGTGAGGGGCCAGCCCGTGCCATGCTGTCCCGTTCTCGGCTCCAGGCCACCACTTTGAAGAAACGGAACAGAACCTGTTGCCTTTTTATTTAGAAAGTGTTGCTCGCCCTGCCAGGGGCTTCTATACAAAAAACAAACACAGCTCAACATGGCCTCTCTTGACCAGAGACGGGCGGTGGGGACTGGGGCTCAGCAGACGGAATGTGTCCCTGGGCGGCAGGGGATCAGGAGGCCCCGGCCCGCTCCTCAGGACGGCCGGGCTGCCCCCGCCTGGTCCCCTCCAAACCAGAAGATGGAGGAGAGGCGGGCCAATCTCCAGACGCTCCCTGGGAGCCAAGCGCTGCGGGGTGGTCACCAGGCTGGGGCCGTGTTGGCCAAACGCCTCATCCGCCTGCGGGAGGGGGAGGGCAGCGACCCCCGGGTCTCTCAGGCAACCGAGCGAGGGGGCAGGAGCCCCCAGCCCCTCCCTCGGTCACTCTGCCGTGTGGGGCCCTGAAGCCGCCCTCTGTCCCACCCCTCTCCCCAGGGGGAGTGAGCCTGGTCTGGGCTGTGGTCAGATCTGCCCGAGTGCTCACATGGGACTGCTTGCCCAGGGCCCTGTCCTGCCTGAAGGGGGCTGGGGCGGCACCTTGTGTTCCGGTCCTGGTCCCGGATCTTCTTCTCCATCTCCGCGTCCGTCAAGGTCTCCAGCAGCGGGCACCACTGATCGGCGTCACCCGTGTTCCGGATGGCGATCTCCACCGTGGGCAGGGGGTTCTCACTGTGGAAGACAGGAGGGGGAGACGGTTCACAGAGCGGCTGCAGGAGAGGCCCCAGAAAGCAGTGTCCACCCCCGCCGCAGGCAGACAGGACGTGGAGTCTGGTTTCTGTGCCCAGCTCCCGACACAGGGCACGCTGCCAACACGGCATCTCCGGGTCTGCATGTGGGGAGGGGTCCACGGGACAGTGCTGTGGACCCAGCCATTCCCAGTGGACCTGCGGGGAGGAGAAGGGCCATTTGCCCCACTCAGCGTCCAGAAGAAAGGAGAGCAAAGGAGTTCATCCACCCAGGAGTGGAGTCCCAGGGCCCCTGCCCTGACCAGTCCGCAGGGGGCCCCTTGGCCCACATCACAGGGGCCCAGAACCCATAAGCCCTGACTGCTCCACCCTGGGGCCCCCAGATGCATGCCGCCCAAGGGCCACCCGCACACCCTCTGGCAAAGTGGACTCAGGGCAGGGGGGTCAGCCTCGGCGAGGCCGCAAAGGCTGGGGATGCCAGTCCAGGTCACCGCCTCTGCCAGGAGAGCTGGGCCAAGCCCACCCAGCGAGCCTCAGCTGCGCCCTCGCCCGCCCTGCCCACACTGGCCTCTGGGCCCTCTCCTCTGGCCTCCCGCTGGGCCACTGGTGCCCGGTCCTCGAGGCTCAGCCCCAAGAATCAGCCTGCTGGGAGCCCCGTGGAGTCAGCCCCGGAGCAGGGAGGGCGGGGGTCCTGGGGGGACAGCACAGGAAAAAACAGGCCCCCGGCCTTCGTTTTAACTCCTCACCTGGAAAATGGGGACAGTGTCCCTGCTGCGAGGGGTTTCAGAGGACCACTACCACTAAACATTCAACACACATCCACTGCGTGAGGGCTGGGGCCCGAGCCGGTGCCCGTAAGTCCCAGGCCAGTGGCTGGGCTGCCCTGGCCGCCCCTGCCAACAGCTGCTCCCCAGCTGGGCGGCTCTGCGGCAGTCCAGAAGCCAGCACCACAGACCCAAACGTCACTCCTCACGTGGCAGGCTCCCAGCTGCCTTCCTCGGGGGCGGCAGACACGAAAGCCACCAAGCCCGCGCTGACAGGAGCAAACACGTCTTCCTCTTAACGTAAACAAGTGCGGGTCCCGGAGGCCCCCTGTTTACCTCCCTCTGGCTCCGGGAAGATTCTGTCCCGGGGGGTTTGTGCCAAACCAAGGGCTGCTCAGGCCAGGCCTGGAAGGAGGGACCTGGAGCCAGGAGCCCACAGTGTGGGGACAGGTGGGCAGACAGCCGCCCACCCGCCTGGGCGTTCAGCTTCCTGGGCCTCAAGGCCGCCTGGGACCCTGCATTCCCACCACCCACCAGGTGCAAGCAGGGAGGCCGTGTGGGAGGAGGCAGAGGGCCCGGAGGGTCATCTTCAATGTGACCTCAGTTTTACAACCTCACAGGTGCAGCAGGCCAGCTGGGAGGCACGGCTGTGCCCACCTGGTAGATGAGAACAAGACTGAGGGAGCAACCACCCCCACACCTCCCCAGCCGGGAGGAGGGGACAAAACTCGGTGTCACCCTCCTGCGTGAGATCAGCTGACTCTGGACAAGGGGCCCAGCCCACTCGATGGGGAAAGGGCGCCGGGACGGGACCCGGCAGGCCACGGTTTCTCAGCTATGACATCAACAGCACAAGCAACCCAAGGCAAAAACAGATAAACTGGACGTCGTCAAAATTAAAACTTTTGTGCCTCAGAGGATGCTGTCATGAATGTGAACTACAAACCCACAAAAAGGGAGAAGATATATGCCTTGTATTTTCAGGTATGTGGTAAGGGACCTGTATCTGGAATGTATAACGAACTCTTGAAAAGTGAGTGTTAGTCACTCAGTCGTGTCCAGCTCTTTGCGACCCCATGGACTGTAGCCCACCAGGCTCCTCTGTCCACGGGATTCTCCAGGCAGGAGTACTGGAGTGGGTTGCCATGCCCTCCTCCAGGGGATCTTCCCAACCCAGGGTTGGAACCTGTGTCTCTCCTGCACTGGCAGGTGGGTTCTTTACCAGTAGTGCCATCTGGGTAGGAAGATCTCCAGGTCCCCTGAATGTCAGAGCAGGGGGCACTTGGCCCAGGCCTGTGAGGGGGCCCCCCTGAGTCCCCCTGCTGCACGGCAGTGAGAGGTGTGTTCTGAGTCAGCCTTGGGGATGAGGGACTTGGGTGTCGATGTCACTCCCAGGACCTCGGGGTCTGCTCTGGGGAGTGAGGCCCCCCAGGCTGGCTCCAGGCCCGCTGGCCTCAGCTCATGAGCCGTGCGTGGACAGGCGCCATGAGCAGGCCTCCCACAGGACTCAGGGCGTGGCCCGGCCCCCGTCTGTGGACGGGAACCCCGGGGCAGCCGGCAGCTGCGGGGGCGCCCCGTGTGGCAGCCGTTCCCTCTCTTGCTCAGAGTTCCAGGAACACGGCAGGCGCTGCCTCCTGGGGTTTCTGGAGAAGCAGCTGAGACACAAACAGCCCCACGTGCTCCCTCAGCTATTCCCCGTCAGGGGTGGTCCCTCGGTAATGGCCTCCACATGGGGACGGTGACAGCTTGAGCAGCCGCATAAAGCCTAACATCCGGTTTGGACACCTCCCTTGGGTGGGGCCTGGGGGACGGGGCTGCCCCGGGCAAGCTCTGCAGGGTCCGGCCACCGGCAACTGGAAGGCACGCCGGGGTCGCGAGGAGCCTGCCCAGGACCCGGGACCCGGGACCAGACCCCTCCCCGCTCTGTGGGCGGCCTGAACGCCACCCCCTCTCCCACGGGGGTGCCTGCTACCCGCTCGCGGACTGAACAAGAGGCGGCAGCAGCGTCTGGACCGCCCTGGGCGGGGGTGGGCAGGCCTGTCTGAGCACGAGTCCAGCAGATGAGCAAGGGTCTCAGCAACGTCGCCACTGGGACAGGGGACGGGAGGAGGTGACACAGGCCGCCAAGCGCACGGGGCGGCCCTCGGTCAGTTGGTACCGAGGCCCCAGGAAGTCCCGAAGGCACCCCCGCGCAGGGGGCGGAGGGCGGCCACCCGTCCCAGTCCCAGCCCCTACCTGAAGGCGTAGGTCTTCTGATGCCAGCTCAGCTGTCCCCGGATGCTGTAGGCGATGGTGGTGACGAACTCCCCGCCCAGCCCCAGCTCGGAGCACAGCTTCAGAGCAAACTTCTCGGGCGAGTTCTCCTTCTCCGACATGTCCCACTCGAACTGGTCCACCAGGGAGATGTTCCCCACGTGGATGTTCAGCTGGCCCGGGAGTGCAGACACGAGCTGGAGCGGCTCCCCTCCGGGGCCAGGCCACACCCACACCGCCCCTTCTCTCCAGAACATCCCCCCTTTTGTTCACGGCCGTGCCCTGGTGCTGCTAGTTGGGGCAAGGAAAATATTTCTCTGAAAAGGGATTAACTACCGAGGAAAATGTGTCAGTAACGGGCTAACTCCCTATACAGAAAGCTTGGATCTGATGGCTTTACTGGTGAATTCTACCAAACATCTCAAGAACTAACACCAATCCTTATCAAATCCTACCAAAAAACTGAAAAGGAAGGAACACTTCATAACTCAGTGCCTCGATACCAAAGCCAGACGAAGATACAACAAGAAAGGAAAGGTATAGACCACACTTATTATGAACATTGATATGAAACCTCAACAGACACTAGCAAAACTACATTCAACAGCACATCAGAATAATTATACACCACTGTGAATGATGTGATGATGACACAAATAAATTATAAAAGGTAGGACTTACTCTGACAAGGCAAGGATGGCTCAGTAAGAAAACTGATCGATGCAATGAACCACTTGAACAGAATGAAGGACAAAAACCACACAGTCATCTCAATAAACGCAGAAAAAAGCATTAGACAAAATTCAACATGCTTTCACGATAAAAGCACTCAATAAGCTAAGAACAGATGGAAACTATATCAACAAGATTAATTCAGTCACAAAAATCACTGTAAGTATTACCCACAATGGTAGAAGACTGGTAACTTTTCCTCTAAGATCAGGAACTAGCTAAAGATACCCGCTCTTGCCACTTTTATTCAATCTAGCGTTGGAATTTCTACTCAGTGCAATTAGGCAAGAAAAATAAACAAAAGGTATCCACCTGGAGAGGAAGAAGTAAAACCGTCTCTGTTCCCAGATGTTAGGATCTTACATGCAGAATTTAAGATGCTAACAAAATACTATTAGAATAAATGAATTCAGCAAGGTAGCAGGATACAAAGTCAATATGCAAAAATCAGCTGCATTTCTATATGCTAACACTGAACAATCTGAAAATGAAAGTATGACGAAATTACAATAACATCAAAAAGAATAAAATACTTAGAAATTAACCAAGGAGATGAAAGACTTGTACAATGAACAATATAAAACACGCTGAAGGAAATTAAAGATATAAATAAATGGAAAAACATCCCACGTCCATGGATTGGAAGACTTAAAATTGTTAAGAATACCCAAGAAAAAAAGAAAGAAAGTTTAGTCGCTCAGTCGTGTCCAACTCTTTGCAACACTATGGACTGTAGCCTACAAGGTTGCTCTGTCCAAAGCAATCTACAAAGCCAATGTAATCCCTATCAAAATCCCAACAGTACTTCTGCAGAAATAGAAAAAAAAAATCTTAAAATTCATATGGAATCTAAGGAAAAGCAAAGGATGTCTGCTCAAAACAATGACGAAAAGAACGACAAAGCCAGAAGACTCACACTTCCTGATTTCAAAACTTACTGCAAAGATACAGTAATGAAAACACTGTGGGACTAACATAAAAACAGAGACACGGACCAATGGGACAGCCCAGAAATAAACTCTCAAATAAGTGGTCAAATGATTTTCAACAAAGATGCCAAGATCATTCAATGAAGGATAGTTTTTGCAACCAATGGTTTTGGGAAAAAAGAACATACACATGCAAAAGAATGAAGTGGGACCCTTACCTAACCCCATATACAGAAATTAACTCAAAATAGAACATATAAATGTAAGAGTTCAATCTATAAAACTCTCAGAAAAACATAGAGTAAAGCTTTATGACTTTGGATTTGGCAGTGATTTCTCAGATATGACGTCAAAGGCATAGGCGATAAGAGAAAAAACAAACTGGACTTCACCAAAATAAAAAACTTCTATGCATCAAAGGACACTATCAACAACATAAAAAGGCAACCCATGGAAAGGAAGAAAACCTCTGCAAATCACACTATCTGAAAACAGATCACTATCTGTAAGATACAGGGAACTGAGAAAACAAGAAAACAACAAAACCCGGACTCAAAAAAGGGAAGGACTTCAGCAGACACAGAAGACAAACAAACGGCCAACAGGGTCACTAATCAGCCAGGAAAGGCCCACAAAGGTTCATGTCCAAAGCTATGGTTCTTCCAATAGTCCTGTAGATGTGAGAGTTGGACCATAAAGAAAGCTGAGCGCCAAAGAATTGATGCTTTTGAACTGTGGTGTTGGAGAAGGCTCTTGAGAGTCCCTTGGACTGCAAGATCCAACCAGCCGATCCAAAAGGAGATCAGTCCTGAATATACATTGGAAGGACTAATGCTGAAGCTGAAGCTCCAATACTTTGGCCACCTGATGCGAAGAACTGACTCATCGGAAAAGACCCTGATGCTGGGAGGGATTGGGGGCAGGAGGAGAAGGGGATGACAGAGGATGAGATGGTTGGATGGCATCACCGACTCAATGGACATGAGTTTGGGCAAACTCCAGTTGGTGATGGACAGGGAAGCCTGGCGTGCTGCAGTCCATGCGTCCCAAATAGTTGGACTGGGAGATTGAACAATAACAAATCAACAGGGAAATGCAAGTCAAACTCACAGTGAGATACTGTTCACCACCAGGCAGGCCTTCTTGAGGGGGGCAGGTGGATCCCTCTTCTCATAACGTCCCCCAGGACTGTGGGGGCTGCTGAGACAGCATGGGATGTGCTTGGCCCAGCCTGCCCATGGCAAGAGTGGCAGTGTGCCCGCCGCACTGTGCCCTTCGTTGCTCTGCCGTTAGCTGGGTCACTCCTGGTACCACCCAGCTTCTGCTCCACACCTGGCAAGGCTGCAGCAGCACCCAGACACGCCCAGAATGTGATGCCCTCCTCAAAGTCAGCCCGTGCCCTTCCTGGGATAAGCTGCCCGAGAGACAGCTTTCCAGAGCTCTGCCCCACAGCACGGACCCCAGAGAGGCTCCTGTCGAGGCCTCCACGCACCTCTGCACCTCGAAAGCCCGGAGGACAAGGCAGGCCAGCTGTAGGCAAGCAGTCGCCTACCTTGATGATAACGCGCTGGTCTGATTGGTCTTCCAGGATGCTGTCCGTGGGGTAGGACTCGATCTGCTGTCTGATGGCGGAGGCGATCGCCGGCACGAACGTCAGAGGGTTCAGATCCAGGTCATCACAGAGAATCTCTGAGAACATCTCCGGGGTCATCAGCTTCTCTGAAACGAAGATGGAGGGGGGATTGCAGGGGGGGGATTGCTGGTCGATTGCAGGGCCTACAGTCAGCGCACTCAGCCCTGGCCTCCTCTGCCAACCCCCTGGGTGATGACGGGACCCCCCGAAGCCACGCAGACAGGGCTGGGTGCACGCCAGCCAGGGCAGCAGACGGACCATTCATGTTCCAGGTGAAGGCGTCCCGCAGCTTCTGCCCGTCAATCTCCATGTCCAGTCGGATGGGGACCAGCACCTCGGGCTGGGACGCGTTCTCGTGGATCACGGCTGGGTCGTGGTCGTCGAAGCTGGAAGGGAAGTGGCCGCATGCTCAGCAATGTGGGCTGGGTCCCTGTGCCCAGGGCCTCCCTCTCTGTACCACTGGTCACCGAGACCTGCCCAGAGAGGACCCGTCCGCTACGGGCTGAGCCAGCAGACAGGGCCGGCGGGGGTCCACGCGGGGCAGGAAGGGAGGTGCCGACTCGGGCAGTGGGACAAGCTCAGACATTCCCTGCAGGAAGAGAGGTTTAAGCCCCAGAGCAGGCAGGATTCTCCCAGCAGCTTTGGGGAGGAAAGGGTATGTCCAGAAGAGGAAACCCTGGAACAAATGCCAAGGGACAGGAGGGTCGAGAAGCCTCTGGCAGAGCAGTGAAGGAGGGGTGCTGACTGGGTGGGGGGCAGGGGGGATGCTGGGGGAGCCTCGGCAGCCAAGCGCCCAGGGCTCTCCACCTGCAGCCTGGACCCCGAGGGAGCCCCAGACAGCTCCGCACTCCGCCTGCCCTTTAGGATGGGGAAGAGGGCGAGACGGGGGTGGCGGGAGCAAGGAAACCAAGCGCGCCCCCTTAGACCCAGGGGTGAGCACCGCTGTCCGAGAACGCAGGGGCGCCGGTAACGGGCAAACAACGGGAACAGCCCGTGTGCGGGAGGGCCGCGTGGTCGAGGGCCCTCACCAGAGCGGGAAGGTCCTCTTCTTGTCACGGCCCATGCGGTTCCTGTTGATGGTGGTGGAGCAGGGCACGGCGTCTAGGTGGTGCGAGCTGTTGGGCAGGGTGGGCACCCACTGGCTGTTCCTCTTGGCCTTCTGTTCCCTGGGAGACACGGACACCACTCTGCTCAGCCTACGGGCCAAAAGCCGCTCCCCAGCCGCCAGGTCGTGGCCAGTGGATGCCTGCTGCGCCCCTGCTGGGCCCAGGCCCCCGCGGAACCTCTGTGCGCCCAGCTCCGCGGGTGGCTATTCCCCAGGCTCCCAGTGGCACCTGCTCAGGGTCACCAGGGTTAGGGGAGGAGGAGAGGGCACGGGCCCTGGCCCAGTCTGTGAGCTGTCACCCCGTGCTACGTGCTGGGCTGGGCTGGGCACTCAGTAAAGAGAGTCAGGGTTCACGGGGGGCGGGGGTGGGGGTGGAGGGCAGATTTCCAGAAGAGCCCCGAGGGCGGCAGGGAGGAGGCCCGGGTCAATGTTTGGGCAGGGGGCCAGGGTTGGAGACAGAGAGAGGGTCCCGACTCTGGGGGGAGGCGGGGGTCCTGCACTCGGCAGGAGGCTGGTTGTCCCTGGGGGTTTGCAGCAGGCACACTCTCAATCAGGCTGTTATTTCAGATGTTCAGTCCAGCCTGAGACAGGCTGGGTAGCGCCTCTGGCCTCCGGGCCTTCAGGGATGGGGAGATACTCTAGAAGGCGAGACTCAAAGTAACTCAAAGAACTCGCGTCCCACAGGGGGAGCCCTTCTCTCCGGTTTACAAGGGGCATTTGCTAGGAAGAAAATACCGAAGGCTGTTTTGAGCTGAGGCTCCCGGGCTGGGCTGCCTGTCTGCGAGACCGCTCGTAACCCTGGGCCGCGTCCCCGGTGACCCAGGGAGCAATCAGCGCAGCGACTGCACCACTCACCTCTGCAGCCCCGCCCCACCACCGTCACCATCGGTGACGTCCGCCTGGCTTCTCGCTAAGACAGCGCCCTTCCAGGATGGGGGGCGGAGGGAGAGGCGGTGGCCTTTTCACTCCTCTTCTGCAGCTGGGGCCCCTCACACCCCAGGCCCAGGCCCCACACCCCACACCTGGGCCCAGGAGCGCCCCTTGGGGTGGGGTAGGGAGGGATCCACACACCAAGGGGGGCCACACCAGAGACCTGGGGAAACAGGGGACCGGGGCTAATGCGGGCAGGACCAAGAGCTGAGGCGCCGAGACGGGGTCCCCGCCACGGGCCACCTGGCTGGCGGTTTCTATCCAGGCCTCACTCAGGCCAGGTGCCTGCCATTTCTGGGTAGGACCTGCGAGGCTGGATCCTCTGTAACTTCCATGGGCGAAACGGGCGCGCAGGGCCCGTGTGCGCAGCATGGGCATGGACCACCACACCTTTCCCGATTGAGTCTCCAGCCAGAGCTGTCACCCAGGTCCCCCCAGGCCAGGCCAGCCACCCCCCCCCCCCCGGCAGCAGCCTCTCGTATCCGGACCGAGGCTGCCTGGCTGACCCCTCCTGCCTGATGGCCTCAAGTGGACAACGCAAGTCATGTCGCAGCACGCGAGGGGATGACACAGCGCCACGCGGGGTCCGGGCATCTGAGTCCCACCACTCAGCCTCCCTTCTGTTGCAGAGAGGTCTGTCCAAGAGCCCGTGCCCGACCTGGCCGGTGTTGGGGAGGGGGCGTGCCACCCCTCCTGCGGGGCTGGCTGGGTGCTGGGCAGGCGCCTCCTTACCGTGGGGCCCACCGGGGGCTTTCCTGCAGCCCTACCGCCGCCCAGCACTTCTCACTGCCCAGTAACGGGGCTACTGGCCTAGCGCTCTCCCTCAAGTGATGGGCTCCACCAGGAGTGTTCACTGCCCACACAAGGTTCCCGGCTGGCGTGTGCGGATCTCAAAGCCCCACCCACGTGCACGTAATCGCCTCCGGTGACTACTCTAGGGAAGCCCAGCTAACCCTCCATCCTCATCACACCACCGGGGCGAGAAAAGTAATCTGCAACGCTCACGTCTACAACGGGCCAGGCCGTGAGCACACCACCTTCTTCAGGGGGTTGTGGGGTGGGGCGGGTGGTTAGAAAAACAATCCGACGGTGCAGTTAGGAGAAAACCTGGAAGTTCAGGACGGCCCTTGTTGACGGTGTAAAGTACTTCACTGGGGCTGAGAGGAATGGGCCGGAGATCCAAAGGAGGCTGAGGCCACCGCAGCGCCTGGCGCAGAGCAGCCACGGTGCAGAGTGGCCGAGTGAGTGAGCTCCCTCCCCGCTTCTTTATGCTGCCGGCTATGTCTATTTTTACTCTGCATTTTAGAAATGATGCCCAAGGACACTCACCATTCCCCGTGTGTCCACTCCACACCCTTTATCTACTTATCCATTAGCGTGTCCAAGTTTTGCTGATAAGTCTGAATGAATGAACACTACCCATAAGCAACAACGTTCCCATGACCTTCGCCTGTTTAACTGGGAACATAAACGTGCTTTCAAAGGACCTGAGTTTCTATGTTCAAAACCATTGTGTGTTTCTTTTGGGAGTGGACCTAGGCCACTGATTGTTCTGCCTTTCAAAGCATTCTTAACAACTCTCCAGAACCCAGGGCTTGGCTTACATTTCTTAGAAATTCCAAAGACAGACACTTGGAAACTTGGCGAAGACGGCCTGTGAGCACAGTGGGGGCCGGCGGGGTACCTGAGGTAGGTGGGGGGCTCGGTGCTGATGGACACGGCTTTGTACTTCTCATCGTTGCCGTCCAGGATCTCCTCCACCTCGGAGGCTTTCAGCAGGGTCACGCTGGTGGCCAGGGTCGTGTATCCATGATCTGCAACCAGAGACAGGGCTGCGGTCAGCCCGCGGGCGGGCGGCTGGCAGGAGCAGCCAGGAGATGCAGCACACCAAGGTCCTCACATGCAGGAGGTGGGGGAAGCGGCTGTGGACCTCACGACTGCCCGATGCTGGCCTCTTCCAAAGGGGCGGCCTGGACCCTGGCTTTCTCCAGAGGCCCTGCTGGGCCGCCTGCCTGGGCTTCAGCCACAGGGCCTCTGGGGACAGGAGGGCTCCAGAGTGAGCGGCCGGCAGGAAGAGGTCTGACACCGCTACAGTCCACGACACAAAGCAAGGTGGAGATGGGATGAGGGATGAGAAAGACTTTTCTTTTAAAACAAGAGCCCAGGGAGCTGGAAAGAGCTGCGGCACACACAACGCGAACTCCTGGCCCTGGCGTCAGCGGCCCTGGGAGCTCGAGTTCTTGGCAGGCCGACCACAGCCTGCCTAGGGAGCCGGGTGGCGCTGGGGGGTCAGGGGAAGGCGGCTCCCCAGCGAGCGGGAGGCCCGGGATCGCCAAGGCTCGCCAGGGGCAAGCGCAGCTGGGGGCGCAGGGTTAGTGACCGGCGCTGCTCCTGGCGTAGGAGGGCCAGGGAGGGGCTGAAAGGTCACAGCGGTGCGTGGACAAGAGGCTCCGGCTCCTGCGTTAAAAGAACGCGGTGGACAGACCACAGCAGCGCCACAGACACACCCACACCGGACGGACTGCCGAGCGTGCGCGCGCACACACACAGCCACGTGTGCACAAGAGCGCGCGCGCGCACACACACACACACACACACACATGCGCGCGCGCGGCACGGGCCGGGTCCACCAGGGCACCTTGGTGCCCGGGCCGGAGGTGGCGCCCCGTGGCCCCAGGCGCACACAGCACGGAGCAAACATGCACACGAGCGACTGCTAGCGGACCGGCTGCCAGATCAGGTGCCACGCGATGGATTGGGGGGGGACGGGGGGGGGGGCGGGGAGCGAAGCGGTGAAAGCCCGGAGCGGGGCGGGGCCGGGGCCGCCCCACCGCCCGGGCGCATGGAGGGTGAGGATGGCGCACGCCCGCGGATGGCATAGCATCACAGCAATCCTAAAACGTTTTCAGACCAGCGTGTCTTCACCACGCCCGCTCCCCGCCGGGCATCCCCTGACCCCGAGCACCCTGAGCGAGGACCGTCACCTGCACCGGGGCCTCCCGCCCCCTCCCGGGACGCTGCGCCACGCTGAGGTCAGGGCTGCGTGAAGACGCGCCGGGTGAAAGCGTTTTCTCTCCAGGACATAAGCAGTGGTTCTGAAACAGGTTTACAAACCCTCGTGAAGACGCACCCTTGGTGTTAGGTTTTGTTTTTTTACCATGTGACGACGCAACTATTTTCTTCCTCTCTTCCACAGTGGCTAGTCGCCTCCAGAGCGAGGGGTATCTCTTGTACAGAGAACCTCGGAACATACGGAGGTAGTTTCCCACCTAGGGGTAAAGTGAGAAGGCTCGTTAAGAGGGCCAGGGCTCCTCGGGGCAGGGCAGGACCCTGGCGCCGAGGCTCTGCTGCCTCGGTGACACAAAGACCACGCGCGGCCCCGCGCTGGGCTCCGAGGAGCAGCCAAAGCCCGTTCTGCTGACATCAGGGGTTCCGCAGCAGCGAAGGTCTGGCCCGCTGGCAGGGGTAAGCTCTGCCTCCCGACGACAGCGCCAAGTTCAGGAAGGGCCAAGCAGACTCTGGTGAGACACGGCCCCCGGGAGCTCCCCGAGAAGCTCTGACTTTGCACTAAGCATCTCTAGCGCAGTCCAGAAATGTAAGGCCTCTCTTCCTTTTATCTTAAGACTGATATTTTTACGACGTAATAAAGGCCAAAAAGGGCTTTTAATTTTAGACAGATGCAGGATAATTTCCCCCCGTGGCCTTTGCTGCTTTGTTTAGTAACAAAATTCAAACCAGAAATACCAAAGGAATTTTCCAAAGAGTTTCAAAAGCGCTTATCAGCAATCACTAGATTGCTGCAGACATCATCACTGCCCCAAACAATAGTCTGCCTGTGCCAGATACTCAAAAGTACAACTTACTTGACGAAAACAAATCTAGTCCTAACGTTTTTACCAAGAAACTCCATTGCTTCACTGACTTTTCAGAAACAACCACTCGGTCACGTGGCGGGGGACAGTCGCTGGACTGGCTGCTGGCTCCTTCTGCGACTGGGCAACACTTCCTTCCCTTGGTCTCCCTACTCCTCTTGTCAAATGTTCATCGACTGTAAAGTTCACCCCACGAAGGGCCCACTTCTGCTATTTTCCCACGTACCTACCCCATTATAGCATTTTTCTTTTTTACAGTTTCTCCATTTTTCATGAATTTAGAGATTTACACAACCAGGGCTGCTGAACGGCGTGAGAGAAGGTGGCCACAGGGTCCCTCCTGCTCCCCGCCGCAGGTACAGGCCCTTGTGAGTTATCTGGCTTGAGCGTGGTTACCATCCGGGGGTAAACACAAGTGTTTCCAGTAGGTTTTTGACAAGACACGACCCTAATGCCCCCACTGCCACCGTGCAGGTCCTGCAGACCTCCCAGCCTCCTAGGCCCTTCCTGAGGTCCCTTCGGAACTTAGGAGACTCGGTCTACCCCCCTGGGTTTTCCCTGCACCAGCCTTTGCCCCCTCTGGACCCGGCTTTCCCAAATGGAAAACGAGGGTGTGGGTGTGGAGGCCCCCGGCTCCTCTCAGCTGTGCCTCTGCGTGGTGATGACGGCTGCCCGTGCGGAGGCAGGACTGTGGCAGCTGTGGACGCCCTCCCAAGGCGGCTACCCCCGACGGGTGTGGGGCACTGCGGGCACTGCTCCGCCCGGCGCACCTCTCGGAAACCAGGGCCTGCTGTTTGCCCAGGGCAACCGGCCCGGGGGCCAAGCACCGCTCCTGTCAGAGGAGCTGCTGGCTGCGAGTAGACGCCACTTTAGCCCTGGACCCTGCCCAGGCCTCCTGAGGTTTGAATATTGTAAAGTCAGGCCCCAGATGGCAACTGCCTCTCCCTCCTGCTGTCTGGTCTCTATAAACTGCATCTCGGGACAAGTCTTCTCACTCACCAGGGCTGAAACAGAAGACTGCAGTTATCTTCCTCGAATCTAAGATGTGCTACAGGGCAGGTCGCAGAAACTGTCTAGCCTAAGCATCTCATTAGATACCTGAGACGTGCCGTGGATGCCAAATTGGAGCCAGGACACCTCACGTTCTGCCCACTGGCCCAATAAATGCAAGCTTGATTTTCAAAAGTGCAACTGACTCAGAGTCAACGCTAAACCCACTGCTCTTCCTGCCCATTAGATCGGGTGAAGGTTTCTTTAATCAACCTGCCGGTCACCACATGCCGCCTCTGTGCCCTCAGGCTGGCGAAGACCTTTCTGAGCTACGGCATGTGGCAGGCAGTGGCGCCTCTCAGTACGGCCAGCTGTCAGGTGGGGCGTTTCTGTGATGATGTGAAAATACATTGCATCTGGCCCCCTGTGTTTTATAAAAACTGGTAGGAAAGGAAACGCAGAAAGTTCTGATGCTCCTGACAACACAGGTCTCATAACTCAATACAAGTCAGACAAGCCCCAAGGAGTCACAGGGAATCCCGAAAGCCTCGTTAGGTGTGATCATCATGAGGCTTAATTCATTCGCAGGGTATTCAATCGTGAAGAGGGAAGAAAAGTTGTAAAAAAAAAGAGAAAAAAAGACTGAAATGCATAATACTGAAAACTGCTGCTAGAAGCAAGCACTGGCGTTTGTAACTGCTTTAACTCCCGAGACCCGCACTGGCCTCGCTACAGAAGGGAGGCACTACTGCTCAGTACTTGCACATCTGAACTGCGGATCCGTAATTTAAAAATTGCAGATTTGTACACACACGCACAAACCGGAGACTGCCAAAGGTTGAGGAATACTGGCAGAACTTAAGATACTTGGTGCACCAAGTATATACCAGTGAGAGTCAGTCACCCGGATGACTTAACGGCGTGCTGAAAGGTCACCTTTTAGGTACGGATGAAGGGGTTCTAGGCTCGTTCCCTTGCACTAACTCGGAGTTAGTTCAAGATATCCGAAGTGCCATGTGCCTCCCATTTGCGGATGGATCTAGCCCGGGGCCCTGGCCATCCAAAATCAAGTATCGTCCTCCCAACCTGTCTTCTCACTGATAATGGAAGATCAGAACGCCCAGCCACCCACCCCAAAATCAAAGAACACCAAGCGGGTGAGCCCCCACTAAGCTCGGTGTCTCGAATCAGCGGCTTCAGGATTTCAGCTGCGGCAATGAGGGAGGGAGGGAGAGCGAGAGGGAGGGAGAGTGCGAGGGGTCCGACGCCTCGCCCCGTGTGCCGCAAGAGACAACCCAATACCCCGTTTCTGTACATCCGTCTGGAGCTGTGGAACTCAGAGCGGACCCGGGGCCACCGCGACCCCCGGGGCCCTGGCCACGCGGCGTGGGACACGGGTGGGCGTACCCAGACGGCCAGGCGCGGGGCGGGGCCTGCTCGATCACGCCCGCGATAGGCCCCGCCCCCGCCCCGCCCGCCGCGTCCCTCCGGGATATTGGTGGGCGTGCCCAGGGCCCGGGGCGGGGCCTTTCTCGACCACGCCCCAACAGGCCACGCCCCACCGCGCCCGGCCGCGCACGCGCACGCAGGCCCTCCGCGATGAATGGAGACGCGCGTTCCCGGCGCGGAGACCCGCCCCGAGGCTCCCGCGGGAACCGGGCCGGCCGAGAGGCCCGGAGGGCAAGGACGCGCCGCGGGCTACCTCAGAGCCGATCATGTAGAACTCTCCGTCGTCTTCCAGCTGGAACTTGACGGGCTTCTGCCCGAAGGTCTTGCTCAGCGCCATCATCATCATTGCGGCGGCAGAGGCGGGCGGCCACGGCCGGGCTGCGAGGATCGGGAGGGCCGAGGCGGGGCCGGGGGCGCTCCTAGCCCGGGGAAGCTGACGCGGGAGGCGAAGGGCGGGCCGGGCCGGGGGCGCTCGCGCCGCCGCTGGGCTTCGCCGCCGCCGCCGCCACCACAGACGACGAGCAGGCCGCCCTCAGTGCGCAGGCGCGGGCGTTGACGCTGACGCGCGCGCTGCCGCTGCCGCCTCCCGGACAAAAGGGCCGGGCGCGCCCCCGCGGGCCCCTTAAAGGAGCCTCGGCCGGTTTCTCGGCCTTCCCGGCCGCCTCCCAAGTGGAGGTACCTGGGAAGGCCGCTAACGGGTAGAAATAGCAGCCGCGGCCCTGACTCGGGCGGCGCCCTTCCCCGTCTCACAGCCGGAGCTGGAACGCTGCCCCGGTGAGGAGGAACGAGGCGAGGCCCGGAAGGCCGGGAGGAAGCCGCAGGCGCCCGTGCCTCAGTTTCCCCGCCCGGAGGACGCTGTGCGGCAGAGCACACGGGCGGGCCCAAGGACCAGTATCTCATCTCCGGGCCACCCCCCCACCCTCCGTTCCTGTGGCTCGGGGGATGGGGTGACCATGGGCAGAGTACCGGGCTTGGCAGGATTCCTAGGCCCAGCCGGCGTTTGCTTTGCCTGGTGCTGCCGCTGAGAGCTGGGGAGGAGCGAACGTCCCCATCCCCTCCTTAACTCTGTGCCCAGTGCCTCCCGACAGCCCTGCCCGACACACAGGAAGGCACCCGTGTATCCGGTGGAACAGTGCAGTAGGTCAGAAACGGCCCACTGCTGACCGCTGCCTATGCCAACATCTGACACATGGCAGCTATGAGAGGTGCCGCTCTGAGCATCCATGTAGGACTCTGTGTGTGTGTGTGTGTGTGTGTGTGTGTGTGTTCTCAGTCCTGTCTCTTTGCACCCTATGTGCTGTAGCCTGCCCAAGCAAGAATACTGGAGCAGGTTGTCATTCCCTTCTCGAGGGGATCTTCCCCGCCCAGAGACTGAACCTAGGTCTCTTGCATTGCCTGGTGGCTCAGATGGTAAAGAATCTATCTGCCTGCTATGCGGGAGACCTGGGTTGGGAAGATCCCCTGGAGAAGGAAATGGCAACCCACTCCAGTACTCTTGCCTGAAAAATCCCATGGACAGAGGAGCCTGGTAGGCTACAGTCCATGGGGTCGCAAAAGAGTCGGACACGACTGAGCAACTTCACTCACTCCTGCATCGCAGGCGGATCCTTGGCTTTTTGAGGGTGCCAGGCAAGTAGATCTCAGAGAGTGAGGAGTCAGGCAAGGTAACCTTGAGTTTGGTTCTGTGTCCTGACAGTGGCAGGATCGGGAAAGGTGAGCAGCACTTGCTGGACGATGGTCTGAGAGGCCGCTGGGGAAGTGGGGAGCAGACTGTGAAGCCACTGTAGGCATTCAAGTAGGACAAGATGGGGCAGGGGGAGCCCTAAACGTGACACCCAGCCCCGAGGACCAGGGGACTGAGCGGGTCCCCAGCCAAGCCTCCCAACTCGCTGGTCCAGTTCCACCCCTATCCTGGCCTTGCACTCACAGAGACACCCCAGGCAGGCAGGTAGAAAATGACCGTGTTTAATGACAGTCA
>NC_057386.1:109023260-109030595 GCF_019320065.1 Cervus canadensis
ACTTCACTCACTCCTGCATCGCAGGCGGATCCTTGGCTTTTTGAGGGTGCCAGGCAAGTAGATCTCAGAGAGTGAGGAGTCAGGCAAGGTAACCTTGAGTTTGGTTCTGTGTCCTGACAGTGGCAGGATCGGGAAAGGTGAGCAGCACTTGCTGGACGATGGTCTGAGAGGCCGCTGGGGAAGTGGGGAGCAGACTGTGAAGCCACTGTAGGCATTCAAGTAGGACAAGATGGGGCAGGGGGAGCCCTAAACGTGACACCCAGCCCCGAGGACCAGGGGACTGAGCGGGTCCCCAGCCAAGCCTCCCAATTCGCTGGTCCAGTTCCACCCCTATCCTGGCCTTGCACTCACAGAGACACCCCAGGCAGGCAGGTAGAAAATGACCGTGTTTAATGACAGTCAGTAAAAAAGAAAAGAAAAGGAAAACAAAACAGCTTTATACACACTGTACACATTTACATGGCTTTGGAGGATCTGACCCGTGATAGGACTGAGGTATACCGGGGCCCTCAGGGCGCAGGGTCTCCGGCAGGAAGCACCCCCAACAGCTGACCGGGCCTTTTGGCCTGGATCCTGGGAAACAAGTCTCCAGAACCACCAAACTGGAAGGCAGCACCTACCCAGAGCAACCCCTGTGGGAGGCAGGAGGCGCAGGACCCTGACACCCACATGCCAGCCCCCGTGGGACCCCACAGCGAGGACGGTGATGGTTCCAGCTCCCCCAGCCCTGCCGAGGCCCGACCCTGAGGGGTGTGGACGGAGACCGTGGGCAGCTGGGTTCCATGTGACCTGCACAGGCTGGGTGGAGCCAGCCCAAGACCACCCTCAGCCTCCATGCCAGAGCCCCCCTGCCCAGTCTCAGACAGTCGCTGGCAGTGGCCACGACCCGCGTGGCCCTCCCTGCAGTCCTGGTGGCAGCACTCGCCCACCCCCCCAGCAGACGCGGCTCCGTGCCCTGCCTGGTGCCCAGGGCCACGGCCACGGCCACGGTCTCCAGTGTGGAGGTGTCAGGGGCCTGAGGACAGCCAGGCGGTGCTCAGCGGAGAGTGTTGGCAGCCTCGGTACAGCTGAAGAAGTCGGGGCCCACGAGGCGGGGGAAGCCCTCCAGGGCTTTCACCTTCACGGGGTCAAACTTCCAGTAGAGGCGGCCACGCAGGAAGTAGGCGAAGCCTGAGGAGACAGGAGGGTCAGGGCCTGGTAAGTGGACACAGGGGTGGGCGCAGGCCTTGGCCACTGCTCGGCTCCTTGAAAACCGAGGGCCTCAGGCGGCCCTTAAGAAAGTGAAGTCGCTCAGTTGTATCTGACTCTTTGCGACCCCATGGACGGTAGCCTACCAGGCTCCTCCGTCCGTGGAATTCTCCAGGCAAGAGTACTGGAAGGCCTTGCCATTTCCTTCTCCAGGGGATCTTCCCGACCCAGGGATTGAACCTGAGTCTCCCGCGTTGCAGGCAGACACTTTACCATCTGAGCCACCAGGGAAGCCCCAGGGTCTTCCTACCCTTGGGTGAGCCCTTCCCTTCCACCTGCCCCCGGGTCTGGTCTGAGCCACCACCCAGCCTGACAGGCTGGAACCTCGGACGCCCCCAGCATGTGGTGGTGGTGATTTCACCAGCCACCCCCGAGGGGCCCGGGCATGCGCCCCAGCCTCCATGCTGTGCCTGGTGCCCACGGCCACAAAGACGGCGCACAGGGGGTCAGCACGGTCCTTGGCAGCAGGAGGGGCGGAGTGGGAGCGGGCCGGGCAGAGCCCCCCCACCCCGCACACCTTCAGCATCTTGGAAGGCCGCGTCGATCTCCGAGGGCACCCCTCGCCAGTCGGTGGCCCGGCGCGGCACGGGGCTGTCCACGCGGCGGGCGCTGGGCTGGAAGCGCCAGTAGTCCCCGCCTCGGAAGAAGTAGATCTTGTTTTTCTCGGAGCCCCACACCAGGGCCGCGTGGATCGCGGATCCCTGCAGGCCCAGCTCAGAGAGGGGCGCGGGACCCAGGACCGGCTTCTCGCCATCGTACACCCAGTACTGAGCTCCTGTTGGAGAAACGGGGGGGTTGGGGGTGCGTGTGCTGCAGCAGGGCTGCCCAGCGGCCACGTTCCGCCACCAACACCACCTCGGACCTTCCCAGCCTCAATTTCCTTGTCCATAAAACACAAAAGGCCGGTAATAACGCCTGCTTGGCACCCCTACCCCCAAGGACACTGGGCAATGCCAGCAGCCCCGGGAGGTACAGGTGGGAAAGGTTGCTCTGAGCAGCGAAGAGGCCACCTGGGCGCCTGCTCCCTCCCTGCACTTGGCTGCTCACCCCGGTGTCAGCCCTCACACAGCAGGCCCTGCCCCTGGCGTGCTCCAGGCTCCCATCTCTGGCACAGTGAGCTCACATCCCTCCCGACCTTCTCCAAGCTGTGCCCTCATGCAGGTCACTTCACCACCTCTGCGCCCCAGAGCCTCGTCTCTAGACCAGGGGCCAGGATCACACGTGCTTCACGGGGTGCAATACCTTCCAACCTACTCCAGCCTCGAGAACCGCCTCCTCCAGGAAGCCTCCCAGCTGTGCCCAAAGGCGTGAGCCACGCTTTCCCTGGGCCCCAAGACTCTGGGGCCCCCTCCATCTGTCCATCTGCTCATCCCGTCTGTCTGTCCCTACCCTTGGCCATGATGTTCCTGGCTCCCAGCAGTCTCCTGAGTGTGACCTGGCCCACTCACCTTGGAAGAACCAGATGTGGCCCTGGGCATCCTCAAAGGCCGCGTCCACAGGGCTGGGCAGCCCCTGCCAGTGGCGAGAGGCCAGCGCAGGGTAGCCGGGCTGCAGCCGGCCCCCACGCAGCCGCCACACAAAGCCTGCCTTGAAGAAGAAGAGTTCGCCGCGGATGGTGGCGGCCGCGTCAAAGGAGACCTGGCAGGCGTCTGGCGGGGCGTCCGGCTGGGGTGAGAGCGCAGGGTCAGGAGGAGCCTATGGTGGGGCCGCAGAGGGAGCCGTGGGGGGGGGAGCAGGGCCTCACCTGCAGCGGCGCGATCTCGTTGGTGTCTGCCCCGGTGCCAGGGCCCAGGTCCGGGGGCCTGGACGTGGGAGCTAGCCGAGGCCGGCCGTACAGCTGCTGGATGCCCCTGCGGTCGTCCGGGCTGAGGCTCAGCGGGTAGCGGAAGGTGTAGAAGGGGGACATCAGGGCCTTCGCAGCTGTCGTGTGCTGCAGCCCGAGCACGTGGCCAAACTCGTGGGCCGCCACCTGCAGGAGGTCTGTGCCTGGAAGAGGGAGACAGCCCGGCAATGCGCGAGCTCCTGCAGCCGGACGCCGAGCCCGGGCCCGGCTCTGGGGCCTCGGCAGGGCCCCTCCGGAAAGTGGGGCCCCAGCCCCTACCCTGGTTGTCCCCGATGGTCCAGGTCTCATCGTAGTCGAAGTGGACATCCCCTTCTCGGTGGGTCTTGGGGAAGAAGGCGTGGGCCAGGATGCCCCCAGGTCCGTCAAAGGGCAGGTTGTCCCCATGCCAGTACCTGTGTGGTGGTGGTGGGGTGGGTAGGGTGGTAGGGCTGCTGGCAGGTGGGTTTCCTTCCCGGGGTTGGTGGGGGGGTCCCCAGGCCCCCGGCTCACCTGGTGAAGTCGATCACGATGTCGGCGTGGCCCTCGTGCACCTCGGTGAAGGTGAGCGGCGTGACGTCGCTCCACACCTGGAGGGCCTCCGCCACCGTCTGCCGCACCTGTTCCCGCAGCAGCTGCCATGGGAACCGGAGGATCCTGGGGAGCACGGGGGCGGTGGGGGGGCTGGGTCTGGCTCGCGGGGTAGCGTCAGCCCCCGCTGGCTGTCCCAGATGCACAGAGGGGGCAGGCGTGCAGGACGCAGGCCCGGTGTGCTCCGAGGGTGCCCACCGCTCCCTGCGCCACGTGGGCGCACCTTCGTGTGGTCTGTGTGCCCTTAGGTACCTGCGAGGGTCTGCACTGGGCGGAAAGGACCCAGGAGCCCCGAGGCCCCCCCCCAGACCTGACCGTGCCACTGACTGTGGGGAGACCTTGGGCCCCGGGACCTGCCCCTCCTGGGTCCCCAGGCTCCCCACCCAGGACACTTCTGGGGCCCCCAGGAGTCCCAGCTGCAATGACATGGGCCACCACACCCGTCTTCACGCCGCTCCCCACCCCGCCCCACTGCAGGATATGTAAGTCTCAGCACCAGGGGCCGAGGCCACCCGAGCCATCAGCCGGCCTGCCCTGGCGGGTCCCTCCCTGTGCGGATCCCGAGTGCGGCGCTAGGTCTGAACCGGGCGTGGGGAGCACCTCGCTCCCCCAGAGGAGGGGTCGTGTCTGCCTCATCGAGAGTCCCAGGGCCTGGCCCGCAGCATGGTGCCAGCAGAGGTTGTGTGGGTGACTGATGGCCGTGCCCCACGGGTCTGCGGAGCAGCCAGACGTGCAGAGACCGTGCCCCCGAGGGAGGGTGTGGGAGTGCATCTAAGTGTGGGTTTGGGGCATTGCCCAGCAGGCGCAGGAGTCAGGGGACACTCCATCATGTTGGCCACAGGGATCTGGCCCCCCCGCCGCCCCAGTATGTCTCAGACAGCAGGTGGAGGTCAAAGGCCAGCTTGTGGTCATCGGCCCTACCTGTAGGTGAGGTCCGTCTTCTCCCAGCGCCCACCTGACAGCACGAACCGCTTCTGTCGGTTGCGGGCACTCGGCCCATCGGGCGGGTCAGGCACACCGCAGCGGGGAGGTCTGGGGCGGCCAGCCAGCGGGAGGGCCTCCTGGGCGGCCAGGGCGGGGGCATCGCTGTCGGGAGGGGCCTCCAGCCACGGCTCTGGTCCTCTGCTCACGGGGTGGCGGCGGGGGGCGTCCTGAGCGGGAGACAGGCCCCGGGTCAGTGGTGTGGACGTCAGCGCACCCTCACTCCAGCGGAGGCCATCGGGGAGCACGGCGGTCTGGTGCGGGCTGCCTGGCGTCCAGACGCTGATCCCAAGGCCTCCTGCCCCCTCCTGGAGGGCCCCAGGCGCCCAGGGTCACTTACTCGCGCCGTTTGGGCCAGGGAGGGGTGGGTGGGGCTGCAGGCCCCCCTGCCCTCTTCACACAGCCCCGAAGGGACCCCCCAGCAGATGCCTCTCCCCTTCTGTTTCTTCCTGGGCACCCCCAGCCCCCAGGTCTGTCCTATCCAGCTCCGTGAGCTGGCCCCTGCCCAGGACATCCACTGCGGCCACCCACCAGCATGGGGGGGCTGCCGCCCTGCCCCGCCTGCATCTGCCCACCTGACAAGTAGGGGGGATCCCTCCCTCCAGGGTGGATCTGGGGGTGAACCGACCAGGCCGCGCTCAGCACGGGGCCGGCGCCACTTAGGGCACTGGGAACTGATCGCTGGGGCGCACTTGTTTTTTTTAAGTAACGATCTTTAAAACTTTTATCGTTCAGTTATTTATGTGTTTGGCCGCGGTTGGGTTCTTTCCCGCTGCTGCCGGCGGGGGCACGGCCTCTGTGTGTCCTCTCCACATGGGTGGGGGCGCTGGCAGTTCCCAGACGCCCAGCCCCCACCCTGCCAGGGCCCCTGGACCACGCTCGCCCAGTGGAGGGGCGATTCTGACCTGGCGCGCCCACCCTCCCCACATCCCAGCCTGAAGGTCGTGGTTCCCCTGCCTGGAAAAAGTGGAAGCTCAGAGAGGTAGGGAGAGCCCGCGGGATCAGCCCGCAAGGACACAGCGGAGCCAAGCGGGGGCCGTGGCACCCTGGGCCGCAGGTGAGGGCCCGGTGTGGGTCACAGCAGAGTTGGGGGAGCCTCAGCGCCATCCGGCCCGGCCTGTCTGCTCCACGCCGCTGTGGCCTTCCCGAGCCATATTTGGGGCAGGAGCCGGGCCGCTGGGGCCCCACCCTCAGCCTCAGCCTCTGGCGACGCTCCCAGGCCCTGGGCACCCCAGAGCTCCGACAAGCATCCCAGCCCCCGCCAGCTGCCGATGCCAGAGCCACCAGGAAGGAGCAGCAGGCAGGGCAGGAGGCTCTCTGCGCTCCCAGCACACCCCGACCTCAGCTCTGCTCTGTCCTTCAGGCTGGGGTCCCCCTTCCCCAGGGGAGGGACTGGCCCCACCAGGGCGACCGAAGAGGAGGAAGGGGAAATGACCAAGTACCTGCTGTCGTCCAGACGCTTTAGGGGCAGGGTTCACTGGACCCTCCACCCCCACCCCCGGCGTCAGGCAGGAGGACACACGTCCAGGTCTCACACTGGGGAGGTGGGCCCCGGGCCCGCCCCTGCTCCTCCCCACACCAGCTCCGTGACCTCCAGGAGGAACAGAAATCCTTTCCTCAACCGTGACAGGGGTCCCAGGACCCTCCCCAGAAAAGCCAGGGCTGTGTTGTTCCCCCGGAGGCCCAGAGAGCCCAGAGCCCAGCCTGCCATCGAGGGAAAATCTCCCCTCTCTTCTGCTTCCCCAGGGAGGCCTAAGCAGCAAGCCTCAGGGGGGCGGTGGGTGATAGGCACGCCCACCGTGCCTTCCTCTCCTGCCCCCATGAGGCGCTAGGTACAGGCCCAGACCCCTGCATCCTGGCACCCTCAGTGCAGTGGCGAGATCCCTGGCCTGAGATTCAGAAGGCCCAGTTCCACGCCATGGAGACCCTGGGCAACTCACAGCCCTCTCTTAGCCTCCACTCTCCTATCTGTCCAGTGGGAATGGGGCTGCGGCGAAGGGTAACCGACCTCTCTCTGTAACGCCCTCTGGGGCAGCAGGCACGGAGGGAGTTCCCTCCCTGGGCTGGCTTCTCCCCCTCTGGGACGCTGCTCTGCCAAAGTCCTGCCCTCCCCCACCTGGCGGTCAGCCCCCACCTCCCCACCAGGCCTCCAGACTTGACATCAGAACGCAGGAGTGGCAGCTGGAAGGAAGCTCTCAGGGCCAGAAAGGAAGAGTGACTTGCGCCGGGTCCACCTGTGAGCCGGGCCTCTGGTTCCCTGCCCACGTCATGGTCACCACTCCTGGAGGCTCTACAATCAGGGCCCCAGGGCAGCGAGGTCCTTTGCTGGAGCCCACCACCCACAGGGTCTTGGCCTCAGTTTCCCCACTGCTGGGACAGGACGCATGCCCCTGCCCCGCCACCCTCGCACACTCTGTCTCCCCCACGTCCTTTCTGTCCTGGGGCTGGTGTCTCTCCCTAGCTGCGAGGCCTGATCGCTCACCTGGGTGCGCCAGTCCCACCCCCCCACCCCGCCCAGGGCTGCCGGGAGGCAGTGAGGTGGGGGTGAGCACACACCACGCCTGCCTCAACCACAGCCCTGGGGGATTAGGGAGCAGGCATCGCCCCAACTCCCAGGGGAAGAGACAGGGCCCAGAGAGGTCCAGGTCTTGGCCCAGGGTCACACAGCCAGGGAGCCCAGAGCTGGACCTAGACCT
>NC_057386.1:109330695-109412702 GCF_019320065.1 Cervus canadensis
AAGCAAAAGTCCTCTGGTACAATGGAAAACATGTAATTTCGTGTGCATGGAAGTTGAAGATAAGGAGGATTTAAGGCTTAAAGGAAAAGGGAGGATTGGAAGGAATAATCCCACATATTGTAAAATGTGCATCTCAGTGAACTTTGGGCCCACAGCCCAGCCTGCCTGCTGTGCAGACCCTGCACGTGTGTGTGAAAGGGCAGTGACAGGAGCAGGACACCAGCGTGAGGACATGCAGCACTCGCAGATCCATGTGCCTGCTGAGGCTGCGATTTCAGGGTGGGCAGCCCCCTCCCCAGGGGTCTGAAGTCACCTGTGAGCCTGAGAGGCTGTCCCAGGAGAGGTAGCAGCAGCATGGGCCTCAGCTGAGCCCAGTGATGGCCAAGGAGCCTGAACTCCAGCCTTGAGACCAAGGAACCAAGCAGGGACTCCTGAGCGTCCACTACTAGCATCAGACAGGAGGAGAGTCTTTGGGACCAGGACGTAAACTGGACACTCAGATGTGTCCCGACTCAGACACCGCTGGACTCCACTTCTCTGGTTCTGACCTGACTTGCCGGAACTCTGTCCCCAGGGCATCTGCCCCTGGGATCTAGGGATTTCTGCTCAGTTCGAAAAATCAAATAGTATGTGGTTTCCAAGGAAAAGCCCTGGGCGGGGAGTGGGGTGGGGGAGCTGCCGAATGAAGGAGATCTGAACAGATTTCCTGGAGCAAGTTCCAGCGTGGGGCTCAGATCCCACTTTTAGACCAAACAAACCAAACATTTTGCTACTTTGGCAGAGGATGGTTCAGCCCCGTGAAGCCCATGACTTGGGGGAGAGCAGGTTTTTGTCTCACTTCCCCCCTGGCCTGGACCACTGTGCCATTACTGCCACTACTGTCATAAGATGCACAGTAATAATCCCCCTCGTCCTCAGCCTGGAGCGAACTGATGGTCAGGGTGGCTGTGTTCCCAGACCTGGAGCCGGAGAATCGGTCGGGGACCCCCGAGGCTCGACTGGTTGCACCATAGATGAGGGTTCTGGGGGCTGATCCTGGGAGCTGTTGGAACCAGCTCACATAATTACCACGACCAACGTTGCTGCTGCTTCCAGAGCAGGTGATGCTGACCCTCTGGCCCGGAGACCCAGACACGGAGGACGGCTGAGTCAGTACAGTCTGGGCCCAGGATTCTGGAAGGGAGAGAGAGAGAGATGGTGACTCGGGGGTCCATCACGAGAGCAAGGAGCAGGGCCCGTGAGTCTTCCCAAGACCCTTCCCCTGTCCCCCCATCCAGTCACCTGTGCAGAGAGCGACCAGGGTGAGGAGAAGAGGGCACCAGGCCATGGTGGACATGGTCAGGGCGTCCTGCCTTCTGTGGCCCCACAGCTGAGCAGAGCGTCCCCACACCGCTCCTTCCCCTCTTCATACTCTCAGAGGGGGAGGGGCCTTTCATGCAAATGACCGTCCTCCCCCAACTCCCACAATGCTCTGATGACCTCTGGGGCCTGGGTCAGCTTCCTGTGCCTGAGGGAGGCCAGTTGTGGTCAGATGTGGGGTTGTGTGGGGCTTGGGCGTGGGAGGTCACAGCGGGAACCCTGAGCAGAAAAAACCAGGAAGGACCAGGGGACTGGTCTCTGCTCTCACAGGTCCAGACACTCAGGACAGGCCTCCGATCGCCCCCTGGTGTCCTGGCACAAACACATCCTGACCTGGGGATCAGAGCTCTTAAGAGGCAACTTTCCCCAGAGTGGTTTTGAAATTACACCCTTCAGGCTGTGTCTGGATGGGAAACAACAGCCAACTGTACCTCACCCTGTAGTGCATGTGAGTGTTACACAGTGGATGTGTGACTTGGAGATTTTAAATGAACCAAAATGTGTTCATGGATTAGTAAAAGTCTAAGGTCATCACTTAAAATAGATGCCTAAATTTAACTGAAGAAGATGTTGTTGTTAAATCATTAAGTTGTGTCCAACTCTGGCTCTGTTTTAATTTTGCATTGCCATGGTACTATTTCTAAAACATAATTTTCCTTGTAGCCTGTGTTCTTTAAACAAGATAATTTTAAAGACTTTCTGACACGTATGGCATCTCCACTGAGGGATATTTACGTCGCAGCCGGACGTTCTATCTGTGACAACAGGGCAGACTGAGTTATCAGAGCCATGGGTGGTCTCAGATCTGAGATGAGGGACAGGACACGACACGGCAGGTCGTTGTTCTGAGGACACTCAGACGTGACCATAGGGAGCAAAGCTGACTTAGACATGGTCCAGTAGGAGCAGCAGTGATCGCCCTGGGGGCAGAGCCCCAGGAGAGCATCTGCTTTCCCAGCAGAGGGCCCCAACAGCTTCTCTGCTCACTGTGCATAAAATCAATCCCACAGCAGCTGAGCACAGGCACTCCTCAGCCAGGAATCATTTCCCAGGTCTCAGGACCAGGGTTTCTCTCCCCGCCTGATTCCTCACTCGATGGCACACAGGACAGAGTGTGAGGTTTCAGGGGATAAATCAGCCACACGAGGGATTCAAAATCCCCTGGGACACAAGGGGAACCTGGGGAGGAGCATGGAGTGGAAAGCTGGGGTCACACCTGAAAGCCAGAGCCCTGAGGCTTCTCGGGAAGGAAGGGTTAGAGAGGTTCAAGGAGGGGCCGAGGAAGTGAGTGTAAAGTTCAGGAAGATTTGGAGACATGTCCATGATCTTCTGATAGAGTGAACTGGGTCATCACCATGGAGGTCAACACTGTAGGTCTGTAGAAAGAGAGAGGCCCAGGATCGGGAGGAAAGTCATGAGGGGAGCGGGAGGGGAAACCCTTAGCAAAGAGATGAGGAGGAGCAGGAGCAGGCTGAGGAGAGCTGGAGGGGTGCAGGGGGTGGGCTCCGGGGGCTCCTCCCCTCCTCTGTTTCTGAGAAGAGGGTGGGGACTGATGACCACCTCACCCCTTCACCCTCCAATTCTGGGTGCTCGTCTCCATGTACAGCATCACTCCCAGGAGGAGGCCTGGGGGCCGCAGCTCAGAGTTTGTCCCCTGAGAGGAAGCACCTGCTGTCAAGCCCAACTCAGGCCACTGAGCCCGGTGCAGGGCCAGGTCAAAGGACCACGTGGGTGTGTTGCCCTGTTGCCAGTTCTGAGCTGATAAACAGCGCCCCCTGGTGACGAACTCTGGAACGTTCACGGTGTTGAAAGTGTGAGCGAGGTGCTGCTCAGTTGCTTGCTTCTCAATCCTGTCTGACTCTTGGGACCCCATGGACTGTAGCCCACCAGGCTCGTCTGTCCATGGGATTCTCCAGGCAAGAACACTGAATTGGGTTGCCGTTTCTTGCTCCAGAGTATCTTCCCAACCCAGGGATAGAACCCACATCTCTTATGTCTTTTGCATTGGTAGGCGGGTTCCTTATCACTAGTGACACCTAGGATGCCTTGTGAGGAAGGAGGGGCAGCCTTTTTTCCCCTCACCAAATACGTTACCAATGAACAAATAAATGAGTTAAATAATAAATATTATATGTCTTTGATACTATACAGGGAACTTTTTTATTTTCAACCATTGTATTTTCAGGTTATTCTAACAAGCTTGTTCTCATGATTCCTTTTTTTTTTCCCTTCCAATTATATCCTTTTCCTTTGGACCCAAGAGTTTTTGTATTTGCTCACCAGATAGATTTGATGATTTGTCCCTAAAAATATCTGTCACCTGATTTCATCATCTGAGGCATCTCAGCATTGCTGTTCATGCTGTCTCACTTCCCTTCAATATTTAGTTTCCTGGTTCTTGATCGAAGTAACAATTTTTACTGGATCCTGGACTGTGTGGAAATTACTTGAAGAAACTCTGAATTCCATTTCCTTTTCCTTTAACAGGAGATCCTTCTGTGGTGGAAGGTCAGGGATGTGCATTCACTGCCCACTGACCCAGCAAGGGCGGCACTGACCCCCCTGCTCTGTGCTGCTGACTCCGACCTGGGAACCGGGGGCAACTGCTGTCAGCAGCTCCTTCATCCAGGGGTGTGTGACCCCCCCTTGTGAGATGCTTCCCTGGGGAGGGGAGTCGAGCTGAGGGGGCAGCTGTGCTGCAGTCAGGGGACACTCAGTCCCCTGGGTTCCGTGGTCTCAGGGACTCCAGAAAGGGAGGGGCAAACACCTTGCCCAGGGAGCCCCATGGCTGTGGGGGAAGCAGAATTTTGTCTCTTTCCACTCTGGCCTGAAGCACTGAGGAAACTTTCAAGCCATCAGCCCATGAGAAACAGTAATAATCAGTGTCGTCCTCAGCCTGAACTGAAGTGGTCAGAGAGGCCGACTTGCCAGACTTGGAGCCAGAGAATCAATTTGGGACCCCTGAGGGTCGTTTGCTGTTTTCATAGATCAGAGGTGTGGGGGACGATCCTGGGAGCTGTTGGTTCCAGCTGACATAATTACCCCCAGTGTTGCTCCTGTTTCCAGTACAAGAGATGGGGACCCTCTGTCCCAAAGTCCCGGACACGGAAGGTGAATGAGTCAGCACAGTCTGGGCTCAGGATCCTGGAAGGGGGAGAGACAGAGATGGTGACTGTGGGCTTCAGGAAGGAGAGGAGGGAGAAGGGACATGCGTCTTCTCAGGGCCCTTCCCCTGTCCCCCCATCCAGTCACCTGTGCAGAGAGCGACCAGGGTGCGGAGCAGAGGGGACCAGGCCATGGTGGACATGGTGAAGGCGTCCTGCCGTCTGCGGCCCCACAGCTGAGCAGCGCATCCCCACACCGCTCGGTCCCCTCTTCATACTCTGAGAGGGGAGGGTCCTTTCATGCAAATGAACCCCCTTCCCCAAACAATTTTCTGACCCCTCCCTGGGCCCTGGGTCAGGCCCCTGGGCCTGAGGGTGGCCAGTGGGCTCCCTGGGGCGGGGCTGTGGGGGCCCCGGGGTGGGAGGTCACACTGGGAGCCAGGAGCAGGGGCCACCAGGCAGCGCCAGGGTCCCAGCGCCCAGCCCCATCCATCCTCAGGATCGGCCCCCGCGCGCCCCCTGGTGTCCAGGCCCAGACACACATCCTGCGACCTGGTGACCAGAGCCCTTGGGGCAGACCCTGGCCCTGCTCTGTGCTCTGTCCCATTCTTGCCTTCTGGCCGGGCTTCCGTTCTGTGTCCCCTGTGACCTCAGGGCCGTCTGTGGGCTCCCCTCAGACCCTCAGGGTGAGTGTGAACACGGCGCCCTCACAGCTCAGGGTCAGGACTGAGGAGACGTCGGGGACACGTATTCCTTTAAATCAGGGTCAGGTCAGGACAGTGATGACCCCGTGGATGCAGCCTCCTGACTGTGCAGACGCGGCTGCTTTCTCCTTCATTAGAAATGAAGCAGTGCCTTACACACGCACACGGGCACACGCAGATTGCTTTGAGGTGCTTTCCCAGGGAACTATAAGCATTTTGTTTTTATACTCCGTGACCCCACTGTAGTAGTTCCTGGTCTCCTCTTTCCTATGTGAGTTAAATAAAACATTTGCCACGTGTTCCCTCCCTGTTGGCTTGGGAATCAGAAGCTGCCTTTCTGATGAGGCTAACTCTGCTCCCAGCTCCCAGGATGCAGAAGAGAAGGTGACCGGGGGGGCACCACCTGTGTCCAGGTGCCTGGATCATGATCACCCCCATCCTCATCTTTCATCCAAGGATAGGAGCCCACAGTCATCAAGGAACCTGAGTGACCATATCTGGAGCCAAAAGACCGATCCCGGATCCTGAGCGTTGGGGACCAGCAGGCCTCATGGTCTGGGGTCTCTGGCTGGGACCTGTTGGTTCCCGGACACCTCACACCACCAGCTCTGCTGCTCTTTCCAGGACTGGAGGACCTGAGCACTGAACTGGACAATGGGCCCGGCTGACGCAGCGCAGACTGTGCTCAGGACTCTGTGCTCAGCGGGGAGGGGACAGGTGGCACGTCACTCCTGCAGAGCCTGACTCTGAGCCGGCAGAGTGACCCTTCTGTGGTGTCAGGAACCAGCATCCTTCCTTCTGCCATCTAAGGGCTCTGCCCCGTCCCCTCTGCTCATACCCCCTCCTGCTTCTCAAGGGAAAGCAGGTATAAGGAAGCAGCACTATAAATCATGAAGGGCTTGCACTATCTGGCTACTCAGTGCCTTCCTGGAAGACAATATTTCACTCCTGTTCAAATTTTCTCTTGTGTTTCTACTGAAAGTTTATCGTTGCCATACAAACATGGTCAAAGTTTATGCTTTTAATTTTACAGCTGGAAACAGATTAACACACACTTTTTTTAAAATTGTGTTTATTAGTTGGAGGCTAATTACTTTACAATATTGTAGTGGTTTTTGTCATACATTGACATGAATCAGCCATGGATTTACATGCATTCCTCATCCTGATTCCCCCTCCATCCTCCCTCCCCACCCCATCCCTCTGGGTCTTCCCAGTGCACCAGCCCTGAGCACTTGTCTCATGCATCCAACCTGGGCTGGTGATCTGTTTCACACTTGATAATATACATGTTTCGATGCTGTTCTCCCAAAACATCCCACCCTCGCCTTCTCCCACAGAGTCCAAAATTCTGTTCTGTACATCTGTAACACACACTGTGAACTCCTTTTCAGTTCAGTTCAGTCCCTCAGTCGTGTCTGACTCTTTGTGACCCCTTGAATCACAGCACTCCAGGCCTCCCTGTCCATCAACCATCTCCCGGAGTTTACCCAAACTCATGTCCATCCAGTTGGTGATGCCATCCAGCCATCTCATCCTCTGTCGTCCCCTTCTCCTCCTGCCCTCAATCCTTCCAAGCACCAGGGTCTCTTTCAGTGAGTCAGCTCTTCACATCAGGTGGCCAATGGATTGGAGTTTCAGCTTCAGCATCAGTCCTTCCAATGAACACCCAGGACTGATCTCCTTTAGGATGGACGGGTTGGATCTCCTTGCAGTCCAAGGAACTCTTAGGAGTCTTCTCCAATACCACAGTTAAGAACCATCAATTCGTCTGTGCTCAGCTGTCTTCACAGTCCAACTCTCACATCCATACATGACCACTGGAACAACCATAGCCTTGACTAGATGGACCTTTGTTAGCAAAGTAATGTCTTTGTTTTTTAATATGCTATCTAGGTTGGTCATAAATTTCCTTTCAAGGAGTAAGCGTCTTTTAATTTCATGGCTGCAAGCACCATCTGTAATGAGTTTCGTTTATATAATTTTAAAATTCTATAGTACTTTTAATAATTGTGAACTATAAGATTTTTGTATTCATTCTCATTTTCAGCATAATTAATTCTCATATTAATTCTTCATTTCAAACTATTTTCACATATTTTTAAAATTCTATTATTGATTTGCCAAACTTACATGGAAGTGAAGGTCTGGGAAAAACATTCCCCCACCCGGTGCGTGCATGACTGCACGTAACCCCACTAGACCAGGCTGTCAGCACCCTCTATGTTTCAGGGCATTTTCACTTTCTGGGACCAGCCAAGCAGCTGTGGAGAAAATCTATGAGTGTGTGTGTGATTGGATGGGGGGTTTGGTGGGGGTGGTCCTTGTTTTCTCTATTCAGAGTTTATGGGTGTAGGTTCCATTTTAAGCCTTGGAAATGCCACCTTGAATTTCAGGATCCCTGAAATCATGCTGACACCCTCTTCTGTTAGAGCAGCACCCAAGTCATAATTCTCACCAACAGGTTGCGGGTCACAAAGGCACTCTTGGTGGAGAGGTGACCCCAGGTGCCCACTGCAGGGGAATCTCAGAACTCCCGCGCTCCTGGAGTTCAAGAACCTCTTGCTGCACCTCCCCTTCTCAGACATATCAGCTTATCTGGGACTAGAGGAGGATGGTTCCAGGGCTCTTTTTTCCTCTATGTCTTTTCTCATAGTTTCTATTTCTTTGCTAGAACTTCCTCCCTTGTGCTTCATGGCAGGTGATGACCGTGTTTGCAGGGAGAATTGTGATCCATTTGGGAATGATTGTTATCTTTTGATTATTGGAGTATAGCTGCTTTACAACGATACTGTGGTGTTGGAGAAGACTCTTGAGAGCCCCTTGGACAGCAAGGAGAACAGAGCAGTCAATCTTTACGGAAATCAACCTTAAATACTCCTGAAAGGACAATGCTAAAGCTGAGGCTGCAATACTTTGGCCACCTATGCGAACAGCCGACTCATTTGAAAAGACCTTGGTGCTGGGAAAGACTGAGGGCAGGAGGAGAAGGGGATGACAGAGGATGAGATGGTACGTGATGGCTGTTAGGATCAACCATCCCAAATAGTGGGCTTGAGAAGGTACAGTCAGGGACTGTTCTATTGGGACTGTTCTATTGGGAAAGACGAGTTGGCTGTACTTTGCCCTGCACGGTGTGTGCGTGTTACACTGCAGATGTGTGACTTTGAGATTTTAAATTTATCAGAACGTGTACATGGATTACTGAAAATCTAAGGTCAGCACTTAAAATAGCTGCATGAAGTTTTTCAAGGAAATCATATGTTCTATTTTAATTTTGCATTGACAAGGGTAGCATTCCTCTTCTTGTTTAGTCGCTAAGTCGTCTCCAGTTCTCTGGGACCCGATACACTGTAGCCCGCCAGACACTTCCTAACATCAGCACTTCCAGAGGACACTCTTTAGTACATACACACGTTTCATGTTCCAAATCTCATGTGCATTCGAGAAATTGATTCCGACTAGTGTCACAGGAGTTGATTTGTGTTTTCACTTCCACAGTGCTGAGCTAACCGAATGCTGTACTCCTTGAAAGAGAAAAGCATATAAGGATCCTATTTTAGAGCTTTGAATCTCATGGCATGACTTATTTCATTGAAATGATGTCTAGATTGGATTATACTTTACAACCCAGGGAATATTTTCTGTGAAATAAGACCCGGAAGGTCGTGCAAAGACAGACGACCCTCAGTGATAGGTGCTGAGTTATGAATGTACTCGGAAAGGTGGAAACTCTCAAGGTCCGTCTATAGTTGCCCACCGAACTCTGGATCCGGCAAAGGGAGGGCAGTGGGGAGGCGCCATCACTGGGGTTTTGGTCTCACTTCTCTGCCCGTGTCACTGTGGGTTACACGAAGCTGCTCCCACTGCCATGGGCTGCCCCACAGATGTAGTCAGCCTCGTCTTCGTCCTGGATGTTCTGGAAGGTCAGGGACCCTCCAGGCCAGAGCCCAAGCCTGAGAAGCAGTCAGAGATCCCATCCCCCTTGGATCCAGCAACACCACTGGTGCCCACTCGCATCAGGAAACGGGGGCCCCTCCCTGGGCCCTGCTGGTACCAGTTCACATAGTAGCTGCTGTAGCCGCAGCTCAGGGTGCAGGTGAGCTTGGCCGAGGCTCCCAGGGAGGCAGATGCAGAGGGCGGCTGTGTCAGCACAGGCTGGAAGAGGGACCCTGAAATCACAGACACCCTTCATGTCCTGAGGAAGGACAGGGAGGTACGCTTCCTGCATGTGGTGGGAGTGGTGAGGGAGGGGGCGTCAGGGTGCTGAGGGCTGTCCTGACCTCTGCAGTGAAGGAGGGGGGTCAGGAGTGTAGGGGAGGCCGGCCGCCCCAGAGCTGTGCTGAGGCTGCGACTGCCCGTCCCTTAGCCCCCCACCCCCAGGAGAAAGGGCCCCTCAGACAAATGTGACCCTGTCCTCTGACCTACCAAACACCTCCCTGGGTTCTGTGTGTCCCCCAGGGTTCAGTATCATATCTGGGAGGGTGGCCTGAGCTGGGTCTGTCCTGAGTTTCCCCAGGGACACAGAGAGGATCCGCTGTTAGGCCCAGTGACCACTGAGCAGAGACCCAGAACAGGGTCTGGTTTCCCAGCTAAGATCCCCCAGGACCTCTCTGGGCTCACAGTGCATAAAATCAATCCCACAGGAGCTGAGGACAGAGGCACCTCAGCCAGGAATCACTCCCAGGTCCTCAGGACCCAGGGTTTCTGGGTGGGCTCACAGGACAGAGTGTGAGCGTTTGCAACGATGAATCAGTTGCTGGACGGACTCATGAGTCCCCTGGGAAACGAGGTAGAACATGGGGAGGAGGGGAAGGGGGTGAGCTGGGGTCACACCTGAGAGTCTGAGACCTGAGGCTTCTGGAGAAGGGAGATGTCGGAGAGGTTCAAGGGGAGGAGGAGAAAGTGAGTGTCCCATTCAGGAAGACTGGAAACACGTCCATGACCTTTTGACAAAGTGAACTTGATCATGCTGGAGGAGGTCACGGGGTGGCGGGCTGTAGAAAGAAGGGAGCCCGGGACTGGGGAGGACAGCCAGGAATCAGAGCGGGAGGGAGGGAACGGAGGCTCTTAGGGAAGCGCTGAGGACGAGCGGGAGGAGACTGAGGGGAGCTGAGGGGTGCTCTGGGCCGGGATTGGGAGCTCCTCCCCTCCTCTGCTCCTGGGGAAGAGGGTGGGGCCTGATTACCACCTGAGCGCAAAACCCTCCAGGTCTCACTCATGGGCCCCCTTTGCAGCGTCACTCCCAGGAAGAGGCCTGGGGGTTCAGGGCCCTGAGTCTGTCCCCAGAGAGGAAGCACCTGCTGTCAGGTCCAACTCGGGCCACTGAGCCTGGGGACTCGCCCAGTCAGGGGCCCACCTGGTGTGTTCAGGCTTTGCCGGTTCTGAGCACGTGCACAGCGCCCCCTGGTGACGCGCTCGGGGAATGACCACGGTGGGGAATAGCGAGGAAGGAGGGGCGGCTGTCCGTTCTCAGGTCGTGAAATACTCCAGCCATGAACGAATTAATTAAACAACAGTAAGTATTACATGTCTTTGAGTACAGTCCGTGCCCCAACCCTGCAGCAGGCCACCACCGACCCACGTCTTCGCTGGAGACTCCCGGACGCCCACAGGCAAGTCTGGGACGGTCTCCTGTGGGGTCACCGCTCCCTCCTCCTGGTCCCGGCGCACAAGCTTCTGTTGCGCCCCCCAAGAGTCTGTTAGCCAGCCCTGTGTAAGTTCCGGCAGCTCCAGGGTGGGGTTAATGCGACCTCCTCCAAGAGGACTTACGCCGCAGCCACACCCAGAGCCCCTGTCCCTGCGGCAGACCTCTGCCGCCCCGGACCTCCACAGGGGATGCTCAAACACAGTTCTGCCTCAGTCTCCGTGGGGTCCTGGGTGCTGGTGCAGACAAGGTTTGTTTGAGCCCTCTGAGCGTCTCTGGCGGGAACGGGACTTGATTCTAAATGCAAATTCGCCCCTCCTACCATCTTGCTGGGGCTTCTCCTTTGCCCTTGGATGTGGGCTGTCTCCTCACAGCTGCACCATGCCTCCCGTCTGACTGGGGTTTCTCTGACCTTGGATGCTGGGTATCTATTCAGGGCTGTTCCAGCGAAGCACAGGTGCTGCTCCTGACTTGGACATGGGGTATCTCCTCTCAGCCACTTGCAGCGCAGCCGCCACTCGCCATGGCTATATATTTCTACACTAAATGATTGATATAAAAGATTATGACTAGAAATGGTAATCCTTGTCAGTTTCCTCCTTCATTCCTGGTTGAGAAACCCTGATGACCTGTTACCAGATCTTCATTGGACATGGTTGACCTTCATTTGTTACACTCCATAGATTTAATGAGAGCGGGTTTATAAGGTCTATGTTCAAAATAGTGACATTGATCCAATATCAGGTCAAACATGGAACGAGGGAAGGAAAACTGGGGAAGTCACGAGGGATAAGAGGAGAAAATGAGCCAGTGAGGAGTCTGAGAGCTGCGTCCTAACGGGGACGGTCTCCCTCACCTGCAGAGAAGGGCTCCTAGGTGCAGTGTCCAGAGAAGGGGAGGCACCCAGCTTCCATAGGGGTCAGGGTTCAGGCAGAGCACAAAGCCTGGAGCAGAAGAGGGATGTGCAGGGGTGGGAGAGGCCCCCTGGGGCTCCAGGGCTCAGATGCTGGACTTCTGCTTCCTCGGCATCCTGTTCAGGACCTGTGAGGGACCCTGTGTATCTGGGCACATGGGCATTCTGCTTGTATTTGGAGACCCGAGAGAAAAGGAGACAACGTCATGAATCCCATAAAATGGACCAGGACAAGGATATGAGCCTGCCTGGTACTGACAGCAGAAGTGGCAGCAGAGACCTAACCCAGCCCTGCTGAGGTCACCGTCAGGCTCAGGGCAGGGATGGGTCCCACCCTGGAGTAGAGGGCAAACTTCCATCAGACATCCCCATCACACGGGAATTCCTTGTGGCTGTGGTTAGTGGTGAGCTGTGTGACACTGACGACCAGCCTGCTCATCAGGATGGGGTCCAAAGTGATCCAGGAGGGCGTGTGGACCCACCAGCAGCCAGAGAGCAGGGCAGAACCCCTGAGTGTCCCTCACCTCTGTCATGGTCACAAAGGCTGGGCTTTGCCTGAATCCCTTGTCATCATTGCCATGGGGATCCCCGTATCCCTGCTGCTCATTCTGCAGGAGACGGTGCCCCCGGATCAGGGCTCATCAGGGGCATCACAGGCAGAGTGACACAGGCACATCCTGGGGAGCCCCTGCTCCTGACAGTCCACAGACCACCCCAACCATGACATAGGAAATGCTCCGATGAGGTGGAGAGGAGAGGAGGGGAGGGCAGGACACAGCCAGCAGGTGTGGGTCAGGAGAACCACTCCCGGGGTTCCCCGCATCCTGTGATGTAACAGCAGTGCCCCTCACTCCTCAGGGTCACTGCTCTGACCTTTCAGGAGCACAGTGCACGCCGTGGGGGACAATCCGCCTGCTGGGATGGTCCACAGACTCTGCTGAAGGCACATCTGGGAAAGCCTCCTGCTCCTGATCTCAGGGAAGGGAGCTCAGCTCCACGGCTCTCTTGTTCACATGGATGATCAGGGTGCACTTCAGTGGTGTCAGAATCTGTTTACATTTTTTGAGACTTCAGCAAAACTGACTGAACAATTGGGAGTAGACTTATTATGAACCAGAACGTATCTCAGGAATTAATTGATTCTGGGGAATTTATTTGAAATTTGACAGTTCTCTGAGAACAAGCCCCTGACAGGCTGAGGTTCTCGTCCCGGTTTCCACCTGCCTGTGTCTCTGTGAGAAGCCCTGTTGTACCAGCCTGCAGGGTCAGAGTCAGCCTCGGCCTCAGGCTCCAGCACAGAGACGAGCAGGAGCCCTGTGTGGTCCGAGGCACCTTTGGATCCAGAAAACCCACGGGGGACCCCGGAGCCTGGTTCTTCCTGGAGTCTGAGTGGTAGGACAGGAGGACTGAGGAGGCCTCGCTGGCTTCTGCTGGTCCCAGTATAGAGCACAGCGGGGACAGTGATGACCCTGCTCAGGGTGCAGGGAGCCACAGCGTCACCTGTGGTCTGGGGGGGACAGGGGTCTCCCCACACACATACCATGACACACCACTGATGGTGTCAACAGTCCAGGGCATCAGGGCTGCGGTGTGGACACCCACACCAACCAGCTCTAGGGGCTTAGCTGTCCTGTGTGAGAGAAACCAAGGATAACCAGGGGTGGAATTCATATACCTGCAACCTTATAGAGGACAGCTAACAATACAGCCATTAAGTTGAGATTCTTCTAAATTATCAGTTGAAAATAATAGGAAAACACACTACTCAAGATCAGAAATTAAAATGATAGTGTTTGAACATGGTGGTTTGAACAAACTTGCTTTCCACTAAATGGTCTTACGTGGATGAGAAGGACTGGGAAGAGCAGCCTAGGGCGTTGGGGTGAAAACCTTGGCAGTAAGTTGTGAAGTACGGCCAAACATTCGTGTTCCCACCGTGTGAAATGAAATACGATTTATGTCCATTTCAGAGCTGCTGCTACAGTGTCTACTTTGACAGAGATATTTTAGCCCCGGGAGGCCCATGTCTGGAGGAGACCAGGTTTTTGTCTCACTTCTCCCCTGGCCTGGACCACTGTGCCATTACTGCTACTACTGTCAGGAGATGAACAGTAATAATCCCCCTCGTCCTCAGCCTGGAGCGAACTGATGGTCAGGGTGGCTGTGTTCCCAGACCTGGAGCCGGAGAATCGGTCGGGGACCCCCGAGGCTCGACTGGTTGCACCATAGATGAGCAGTCTGGGGGCCGATCCTGGGAGCTGTTGGTACCAGCTCACATAATTACCATAACCAATGTTGCTGCTGCTTCCAGAGCAGGTGATGCTGACCCTCTGGCCCGGGGACCCGGACACGGAGGATGGCTGAGTCAGCACAGCCTGCGCCCAGGATCCTGGAAGGGAGAGAGACAGAGATGGTGACTGGGGGGTCCATCACGAGAGCAGGGAGCAGGGCCCGTGAGTCTTCCCAAGCCCCTTCCCCTGTCCCCCCATCCAGTCACCTGTGCAGAGAGCGACCAGGGTGAGGAGAAGAGGGCACCAGGCCATGGTGGACATGGTCAGGGCGTCCTGCCTTCTGTGGCCCCACAGCTGAGCAGAGCGTCCCCACACCGCTCCTTCCCCTCTTCATACTCTCAGAGGGGGAGGGGCCTTCCATGCAAATGACCGTCCTCCCCCCAACTCCCACAAGGCTCTGATGACCTCCGGGACCTGGGTCAGCTTCCCGTGCCTTAGGGAGGCCAGTTGTGGTCAGACGTGGGGTTGTGTGGGGCTTGGGGCTGGGAGGTCACAGCGGGAACCCTGAGCAGAAAAAACCAGGAAGGACCAGGGGACTGGTCTCTGCTCTCACAGGTCCAGACACTCAGGACAGGCCTCCGATCGCCCCCTGGTGTCCTGGCACAAACACACATCCTGACCTGGGGATCAGAGCTCTTAAGAGGCAACTTTCCCCAAAGTGGTTTGAAATTACACCCTTCAGGCTGTGTCTGGATGGGAAACAACAGACAACTGTACCTTACCCTGTAGTGCATGTGAGTGTTACACAGTGGATGTGTAACTTTGAGATTTTAAGTGAACCAAAATGTGTTCATGGATTAGTAAAAGTCTAAGGTCAGCACTTAAAATAGATGCCTAAATTTAACTGAAGAAGATGTTGTTGTTAAATCACTAAGTTGTGTCCAACTCTGGCTCTGTTTTAACTTTGCATTGCCATGGTACTATTTCTAAAACATAATTTTCCTTGTAGCCTGTGTTCTTTAAACAAGATAATTGTAAAGAATTTCTGACACGTATGGCATCTCCACCGAGGGACTTTTACATTGCAGCAGGACCTTCTAACTGTGAAAACAGGGCAGACTGAGTTATCAGAGCCATGGGTGGGTCTCAGATCTGAGATGAGGGACAGGACACGACACGGCAGGTCGTTGTTGTCAGGACACTCGGACGTGACCATAGGGTGCAAACCTGACTTAGACATGGTCCAGTAGGAGCAGCAGTGGTCGCCCCGGGGGCAGAGCCCCAGGAGAGCGTCTGCTTTCCCAGCCGGGGGCCCCAACAGCGTCTCTGCTCACTGTGCATAAAATCAATCCCACAGCAGCTGAGCACAGGCACGCCTCAGCCAGGAATCATTTCCCAGGTCTCAGGACCAGGGTTTCTCTCCCCACCTGATTCCTCACTCGATGGCACACAGGACAGAGTGTGAGGTTTCAGGGGATAAATCAGCCACACGAGGGATTCAAAATCCCCTGGGCCACAAGGGGAACCTGGGGAGGAGCATGGAGGGGAAAGCTGGGGTCACACCTGAGAGCCAGAGCCCTGAGGCTTCTCGGGGAGGAAGGGTTAGACAGGTTCAAGGAGGGGCCGAGGAAGTGAGTGTAAAGTTCAGGAAGATTTGGAGACATGTCCATGATCTTCTGATAGAGTGAATTGGGTCATCACCATGGAGGTCAACACTGTAAGTCTGTAGAAAGAGAGAGGCCCAGGATCCGGAGGAAAGTCATGAATGAGAGGAGCAGGAGGGCAGGCTCTTAGCAAAGAGATGAGGAGGAGCAGGAGCCGGCTGGGGAGAGCTGGAGGGGTGCACTGCCTGGGATATGAGGGCTCCTCCCCTCGTCTGTTTCTGAGAAGAGGGTGGGGACTGATGACCACCTCACCCCTTCACCCTCCAAATCTGGGTGCTCGTCTCCACGTGCAGCATCACTCCCAGGAGGAGGCCTGGGGGCCGCGGCTCAGGGTTTGTCCCCTGAGAGGAAGCACCTGCTGTCACGCCCAACTCGGGCCACTGAGACCAGTGCAGGGCCAGGTCAAGGGACCACGTGGGTGTGTTGCCCTGTTACCAGTTCTGAGCTGATAAACAGCGCCCCCTGGTGACGAACTCTGGAATGTTCATGGTGTTGAAAGTGTGAGCGAGGTGCTGCTCAGTTGCTTGGTTCTCAATCCTGTCTGACTCTTGGGACCCCATGGACTGGAGCCCACCAGGCTCCTCTGTCCATGGGATTCTCCAGGCAAGAACAATACAATGGATTCCCGTTTCTTGCTCCAGAGCATCTTGCCAACCCCGGATAGAACCCACATCTCTTATGTCTTTTGCATTGGTAGGAGGCTTCTTTACCCCTTGTGACACCTGGGAAACCGTGTGAGGAAGGTGGGGCTGCCTTTTTTCCAGTAACCAAATACCTTACCAATGAACAAATAAATGAGTTAAATAATAAATATTACATGTCTTTGATAGTATACAGAGAACTTTTTTATTTTCACCCATTGGATTTTCAGGTTATTCTGACTATCTTGTTTTCATGATTCTTTTTCCCTTCCATTTATATCCTTTTCCTTTGGGCCCAAGAGTATTTGTATTTGCTCACCAGATAGATTTGATGATTTGTCCCTAAAAATATCTGTCACCTGATTTCATCATCTGAGGAATCTCAGCATTGATGTCTATGCTGTCTCACTTCCCTTCAATATTTAGTTTCCTGGTTCTTGATAGAAGTGACAATTTTTACTGGATCCTGGAGTGTGTGGAAATTACTTGAAGAAACTCTGAGTTCCATTTCCTTTTCCTTTAACAGGAGATCCTTCTGTGGCGGAAGGTCAGGGATGTGCGTTCACTGCCCACTGACCCAGCAAGGGCGTCACTGATCACCCTGCTCTGTGCTGCTGACTCCGACCTGGGAACCGGGGGCAACTCCTGTCAGCAGCTCCTTCATCCAGGGGTGTGTGACCACCCCTTGTGAGATGCTGCCCTGGGGAGGGGAGTCGAGCTGAGGGGGCAGCTGTGCTGCAGTCAGGGGACACTCAGTCCCCTGGGTTCCGTGGTCTCAGGGACTCCAGGAAGGGAGGGGCAAACACCTTGCCCTGAGAGCCCCATGGCTGTGGGGGAAGCAGAATTTTGTCTCTTTCCACTCTGGCCTGAAGCACTGCTGAAACTTTCAAGCCGTCAGCCCAGGAGAAACAGTAATAATCAGTGTCGTCCTCAGCCTGAACTGAAGTGCTCAGAGAGGCCGACTTGCCAGACTTGGAGCTGGGACCCCTGAGGGTCGTTTGCCTTTTTCATACATCAGAAGTGTGGGTGCAGACCCTGGGAGCTGTTGGTTCCAGCTCACGTAATGATCCCAGTGTTTCTCCTGTTTCTAGTACAAGAGATGGTGATCCTCTAGCCAAAGTCCCCTACACAGAGGGCGGCTGAGTCAGCCGCCTGGGCCCAGGATCCTGGAAGGGGGAGAGACAGAGATGGTGACTGTGGGCTTCAGGAAGGAGAGGAGGGAGAATGGACATGCGTCTTCTCAGGGCCGTTCCACTGTCCCCCCATCCAGTCACCTGTGCAGAGAGCGACCAGGGTGAGAAGCAGAGGGGGCCAGGCCATGGTGGACATGGTCAGGGCGTCCTGCTTTCTGTGGCCCCACAGCTGAGCAGAGCATCCCCACACCGCTCCTTCCCCTCTTCATACTCTGAGAGGGGGAGGATTCTTTCATGCAAATAACCGCACCATTGCCCCCCCTCTCCACCCTGCAGCTGTCTGACCCCTCCCTGGGCTCTGGATCAGGTCCCTGTGTCTGAGGGTGCCTAGGGGGTGGGCAGGAGCGTGGCTGTGGGGGCCTCAGGGGTGGGAGGTCACAGCTGGGAACCCTGAGCTGAAGCCACCATGCAGTGCCAGGACACTGGGCCCAGCTCTCACCCACCAACCCTCAAGAATGGCCCCCGAGAGCCCTGGTGTCCAGCCCAGATACACATCCTATGACCTGCTGATCAGAGCCCCTCAGGGACAGATCCTGCTCCCTGCTCTGTGCACTGTCCCTTCCTTACGGCCAAAATCCACCATTGTGTCCTCCATGACCTCAGGGCTATCTGTGGCCTCCCTTCAGACCCTTCAGCACGAGTCTGTCCATGGCGTCCTGGCTGCTTAAGGGGTCAGGACTGAGAGGGCGTCTGGAGAACATCTCATGCGGCGGGTTGTATAATAAAGAGGAGCCCGGGATTGGGTAGCAAAGTCATGAATCGTAAGGGAGGGGAGGAGCCCTGAGGAAAGAGTTGAGGAGCCAGAGGAGGCAGGGGGAGCTGAGGGATGCAGGGGGCTCAGCTCTGGGGGCTCCTCCCCTCTCTGCTCCTGGGAAAGAGGGTAGAGTCTGATGACCCTGAACAGGACGCCCTCTAATTCTGGGTCCTCAGTCCTGTTTGAAGCTTCATTCCCAGAGCTTGAGGGGTCGGAGCTCTAAGTCTGTCTCCTGAGAGGAAGCACCTGCTAAGACCTCCAACTCAGTCCAGTGAGCCCGGGGACAAGCCCAGGTCAGGGGACCATCTGGTGTGTTCAGGTTCCGCCAGTTCTGAGGGCGTGCACAGCGCCCCCTGGTGACGCACTCGGGGAATGTCCACGGTGGGAAAAGGTGAGGAAGGAAGGAGCTGCACTTCTGTTAGTTCAGTTCACTCGCTCAGTCCTGTTCGATTTTCTGTGACCGCATGGACCGCAGCTCGCCAGGCCTCCCTGTCCATCACCAACTCCCGGAGTCCACCCAAACCCATGTCCATTGAGTCGGTGATGCCATCCAACCATCTCATCCTCTGTTGTCCCCTTCTCCTCCTGTCCTCAAGCTTTCCCAGCATCAGGGTCTTTTCAAATGAGTCCTCTCTTCGCATCAGGTGGCCAAAGTATTGGAGCTTCAGCTTCAACATCAGTCCTTCCAATGAACACCCAGGACTGATCTCCTTTGGAACGGATTGGTTGGATCTCCTTGCAGTCCAAGGGACTCTCAAGAATCTTCTCCAACACCGCAGTTCAAAAGCATCAATACTTCAGTGCTCAGCTTTCTTTATAGTCCAACTCTCACATCCAAACAAGACTTCTGGAAAAACCATAGCCTTGACTAGACAGACCTTTGTTGACAAAATAATAACTCTGCTTTTCAATATGCTGTCTAGTTTGGTCATAACATTCCTTCCAAGGACTAAGCGTCTTTTAATGTCATGGCTGCAATCACAATCTACAGTGATGTTGGAGCCCAGAAAAATAAAATCAGCCACTGTTTCCACTGTTTCTCCATCTATTTACCATGAAGTGATGGGACCAGAATCCATGATCTTAGTTTTTTGAATGTTGAGCTTTAAGCCAGCATTTTCACTCTTCTCTTTCACTTTCAGCAAGAGGCTCTTTAGTTCTTCTTCACTTTCTGCCTTAAGGGTGGTGTCATCTGCATATCTGAGGTTATTGATATTTCTCCCAGCAATCTTGATTCCAGCTTGTGCTTCCTCCAGCTGCCCTTTTATCTCCCAACTAATAGCCCATCAGTGAGGGTTGTGTATCCTCTGCCCATTGACTCAGCAACTTTGTGCCCTGACCCATTACTCCGTGTCTGACGCTGACCTGGGCACCTGGGGCAACTCCTGCCAGCAGCTCCTTCCACCCAGCGTTTGAGACCAGTCCTCGTTGGGCCGCTGCCCTCAGGGAGGGGAGCCAGGCTGAGGGTGCTGCCGTGCTGCAGAGTGAGATGCTCACCTCCCTGGACTCCGAGGACTTGGGGACCCCAGGGAGGGAGGGGGTGATCACAGTGCCAACCACTGGCCCCCATCTCACATTCGGCACTGATGACCCAGGTGGGGTCAAGGCCCAGGTCTTCCTGGCCCCACAGTCACCAGCAGAGGGGACAGGGGTGGACACGAGCCTGCTTCCCCCCTCACTCAGTCTTCCTTTGCTGCTCCATCTCCCCGCGCACGGTTTATGGGAGCAGGGCCTGGGGGGCGTTCCACCTGCTGAGGAGCCCAGCCATGACCTGGCATCCGGCACCCAGGGAGTCAGCGGAGAGTGTGGGGATTTTTGGAGCCATTTCTGAATAAGGTTTTCCAGGAGCATAAGTCCTCCCATGAGCCTCGAGGTGTGTCCTTAGACAGCACAGGTTTGGGGAAATCCCTCCCAACTTCCAGTCTTATGTTTAAATAAAGACACAGTTTTCCCCATGGCTTCAGATGTGAATTGCATTTCTGGGGTTTTGGATTTATCAAAATCCAAAAACTGGGAGTAAATGTGTCATGGGGAATTAACATGACTGGGCTGAATTGTAAGACAATTCTCAGGGGTTATTTCACAATACAGACAAAGACATACATCTGGAATTTTGATGTTCCTAAATATTTGGGGAGAGGGGGCAGTTTCTTGTTAACCACAGATTAACCCAGGGCATCAGGGCTGCGGTGTGGACACCCACACCACCCAGCTCTAGGGGCTTAGCTATCCTGTGTGAGAGAAACCAACAATAACCAGGGGTGGAATTCGTATACCTGCAACCTTAGAGACGACAGCTAACAATACAGCCATTAAGTTGAGATTCTTCTAAATTATCAGTTGAAAATAATAGGAACACACACTACTCAAGATCGGAAATTAAAATGATAGTGTTTGAACATGGTGGTTTGAACAAACTTGCTTTCCACTAAATGGTCTTACGTGGATTAGAAGGACTGGGAAGAGCAGCCTAGGGCATTGGGGTGAAAACCTTGGAAGTAAGTTGTGAAGTACGGCCAAACATTCGTGTTCCCACCGTGTGAAATGAAACACGATTTATGTCCATTTCAGAGCTGCTGCTACAGTGTCTACTTTGACAGAGATATTTTAGCCCCAGGAGGCCCATGTCTGGAGGAGACCAGGTTTTTGTCTCACTTCCCCCCTGGCCTGGACCACTGTGCCATTGTAACTACTACTGTCAGGAGATGCACAGTAATAATCCCCCTCGTCCTCAGCCTGGAGCGAACTGATGGTCAGGGTGGCTGTGTTCCCAGACCTGGAGCCGGAGAATCGGTCGGGGACCCCCGAGGCTCGACTGGTTGCACCATAGATGAGGGTTCTGGGGGCCGATCCTGGGAGCTGTTGGTAGCAGCTCACATAATTACCATAACCAACATTGTTGCTGCTTCCAGAGCAGGTGATGCTGACCCTCTGGCCCGGGGACCCGGACACAGAGGACGGCTGAGTCAGCACAGCCTGGGCCCAGGATCCTGGAAGGGAGAGAGACAGAGATGGTGACTCGGGGGTCCAGGCACGAGAGCAGGGAGCAGGGCCCGTGAGTCTTCCCAAGACCCTTCCCCTGTCCCGCCATCCAGTCACCTCTGCAGAGAGCAACCAGGGTGAGGAGAAGAGGGCACCAGGCCATGGTGGACACGGTCAGGGCGTCCTGCCTTCTGTGGCCCCACAGCTGAGCAGAGCGTCCCCACACCGCTCCTTCCCCTCTTCATACTCTGACAGGGGGAGGGGCCTTTCATGCAAATGACCATCCTCCCCCCAACTCCCACAATGCTCTGATGACCTCTGGGACCTGGGTCAGCTTCCCGTGCCTTAGGGAGGCCATTTGTGGTCAGACGTGGGGTTGCGTGGGGCTTGGGGGTGGGAGGTCACAGCGGGAACCCTGAGCAGAAAAAACCAGGAAGGACCAGGGGACTGGTCTCTGCTCTCCCAGGTCCAGACACTCAGGACAGGCCTCCGATCGCCCCCTGGTGTCCTGGCACAAACACACATCCTGACCTGGGGATCAGAGCTCTTAAGAGGCAACTTTCCCCAAAGTGGTTTTGAAATTGCACCCTTCAGGCTGTGTCTGGATGGGAAACAACAGCCAACTGTACCTTACCCTGTAGTGCATGTGAGTGTTACACAGTGGATGTGTAACTTTCAGATTTTAAGTGAACCAAAATGTGTTCATGGATTAGTAAAAGTCTAAGGTCATCACTTAAAATAGATGCCTAAATTCAACTGAAGAAGATGTTGTTGTTAAATCACTAAGTTGTGTCCAACTCTGGCTCTGTTTTAACTTTGCATTGCCATGGTACTATTTCTAAAACATAATTTTCCTTGTAGCCTGTGTTCTTTAAACAAGATAATTGTAAAGACTTTCTGACATGTATGGCATCTCCACTGAGGGATTTTTACGTCGCAGCGGTACGTTCTATCTGTGAAAACAGGGCAGACTGAGTTATCAGAGCCATGGGTGGGTCTCAGATCTGAGATGAGGGACAGGACACGACACGGCAGGTCGTTGTTGTCAGGACACTCAGACGTGACCATAGGGAGCAAAGCTGACTTAGACATGGTCCAGTAGGAGCAGCAGTGATCGCCCCGGGGGCAGAGCCCCAGGAGAGCGTCTGCTTTCCCAGCCGAGGGCCCCAACAGCTTCTCTGCTCACTGTGCATAAAATCAATCCCACAGCAGCTGAGCACAGGCACTCCTCAGCCAGGAATCATTTCCCAGGTCTCAGGACCAGGGTTTCTCTCCCCACCTGATTCCTCACTCGATGGCACACAGGACAGAGTGTGAGGTTTCCGGGGATAAATCAGCCACACGAGGGATTCAAAATCCCCTGGGACACAAGGGGAACCTGGGGAGGAGCCCGGAGGGGAAAGCTGGGGTCACACCTGAGAGCCAGAGCCCTGAGGCTTCTCGGGAAGGAAGGGTTAGAGAGGTTCAAGGAGGGGCCGAGGAAGTGAGTGTAAAGTTCAGGAAGATTTGGAACATGTCCATGATCTTCTGATAGAGTGAACTGGGTCATCACCATGGAGGTCAACACTGTAGGTCTATAGAAAGAGAGAGGCCCAGGATCGGGAGGAAAGTCATGAGGGGAGCGGGAGGGGAAACCCTTAGCAAAGAGATGAGGAGGAGCAGGAGCAGGCTGAGGAGAGCTGGAGGGGTGCAGGGGGTGGGCTCCGGGGGCTCCTCCCCTCCTCTGTTTCTGAGAAGAGGGTGGGGACTGATGACCACCTCACCCCTTCACCCTCCAAATCTGGGTGCTCGGCTCCATGTGCAGCATCACTCCCAGGAGGAGTCCTGGGGGCTGAGGCTCAGGGTTTGTTCCCTGAGAGGAAGCACCTGCTGTCACCCCCAACTCAGACCACTGAGCCCCTTGCAGGGTCAAGTCAAGGGACCACGTGGGTGTGTTGCCCTGTTGCCAGTTCTGAGCTGATAAACTCCGCCACCTGGTGACGATCTCTGGAACCTTCATGGTGTTGAAAGTGTGAGCGAGGTGCTGCTCAGTTGCTTGGTTCTCAATCCTGTCTGACTCTTGGGACCCCATGGACTGTCTCCCACCAGGCTCGTCTGTCCATGGGATTCTCCAGGCAAGAACACTGAAGTGGGTTGCCGTTTCTTGCTCCAGAGGATCTTCCCAACCCAGGGATAAAACCCACATCTCTTTGTCTTTTGCATTGGTAGGCGGGTTCTTTACCCCTTGGGACATGGGGAAGGTGGGGCTGCCTTTTTTCCTGTCACCGAATACCTTACCAATGAACAAATAAATGAATTAAATAATAAGTATTACATGTCTTTGATAGTATACAGATAACTTTTTATGTTCACCCATTGTATTTTCAGGTTATTCTGACTATCTTGTTCTCATGATTCTGTTTTTTTCCCTTCCATTTATATCCTTTTCCTTTGGAACCAAGAGTATTTGTATTTGCTCATCAAATAGATTTGATGATTTGTGTCTAAAGATATCTGTCACCCGATTTCATCATCTGAGGCTCTCAGGATTGATGTATATGCCGTCTCAGTTCCCTTCAATATTTAGTTTCCTGGTTCTTGATCGAAGTGACATTGTTACTGGATCCTGAACTGTGTGGAAATTACTTAAAGAAACTAGGAATTCCGTTTCCTTTTCCTTTAACAGGACATCCTTCTGTGGCGGAAGGTCAGGAATGTGTGTTCACTGCCCACTGACCCAGCAAGGGCGGCACTGACCCCCCTGCTCTGTGCTGCTGACTCCAACCTGGGAACCGGGGGCAACTGCTGTCAGCAGCTCCTTCATCCAGGGGTGTGTGACCACCCCTTGTGAGATGCTGCCCTGGGGACGGGAGTCGAGCTGGGGGGGCAGCTGTGCTGCAGTCAGGGGACACTCAGTCCCCTGGGTTCCGTGGTCTCAGGGACTCCAGGAAGGGAGGGGCAAACACCTTGCCCTGGGAGCCCCATGGCTGTGGGGGAAGCAGAATTTTGTCTCTTTCCTCTCTGGCCTGAAGCACTGAGGAAACTTTCAAGCCATCAGCCCATGAGAATCAGTAATAATCAGTGTCGTCCTCAGCCTGAACTGAAGTGGTCAGAGAGGCCGACTTGCCAGACTTGGAGACAGAGAATCAATCTGTGACCCTGAGGGTCATTTGCTATTTTCATAGATCAGATGTGTGGGGGAGAATCCTGGGAGCTGTTGGTTCCAGCTGACATAATTACCCCCAGTGTTGCTCCTGTTTCCAGTACAAGAGATGGGGACCCTCTGTCCCAAAGTCCTGGACACGGAGGGCGGCTGAGTCAGCACAGTGTGGGCCCAGGATCCTGGAAGGGGGAGAGACAGAGATGGTGACTGTGGGCTTCAGGAAGGAGAGGAGGGAGAAGGGACATGCGTCTTCTCAGGGCCCGTCCCCTGTCCCCGCATCCAGTCACCTGTGCAGAGAGCGACCAGGGTGAGGAGCAGAGGGGACCAGGCCATGGTGGACATGGTCAGGGCATCCTGCCTTCTGTGGCCCCACAGCTGAGCAGAGCGTCCCCACACCGCTCCTTCCCGTCCTCATACTCTGAGAGGGGAGGGTCCTTTCATGCAAATGAACCCCCTTCCCCAAACAATTTTCTGATGCCTCCCTGGGCCCTGGGTCAGGCCCCTGTGCCTGAGAGTGGCCAGTGGGTTCACTGGGGCGGGGCTGTGGGGGTCCCGGGTGAGAGGTCACACTGGGAGCCAGGAGCAGGGGCCACCAGGCAGCGCCAGGGTCCCAGCGCCCATCCCCCATCCACCCTCAGGATTGGCCCCCGCGCGCTCCCTGGTGTCCAGGCCCAGGCACACATCCTGCGACCTGGTGACCAGAGCCCTCGGGGCAGACCCTGGCCCTGCTCTGTGCTCTGTCCCATTCTTGCCTTCTGGCCGGGCTTCCTTTCTGTGTCACCTGTGACCTCAGCGCCGTCTGTGGGCTCCCCTCAGACCCTCAGGGTGAGTGTGAACACGGCGCCCTCACAGCTCAGGGTCAGGACTGAGGGGACGTCGGGCACACGTATTCCTTAAATCAGGGTCAGGTCAGGACAGTGATGACCCCGTGGATGCAGCCTCCTGACTGTGCAGGACGCGGCTGCTTTCTCCTTCGTTAGAAATGAAGCAGTGCCTTACACACGCACACAGGCACACGCAGATTGCTTGGAGGTGCTTTTCCAGTGAACTATAAGCATTTTGTTTTTATACTCCGTGACCCCACTGTAGTAGTTCCTGGTCTCCTCTTTCCTATGTGAGTTAAATAAAACATTTGCCACGTGTTCACTCCCTGTTGGCTTGGGATTCAGAAGCTACCTTTCTTAGTGAGGCTAACTCTGCTCCCAGCTCCCAGGATGCAGAAGAGAAGGTGACTGTGGGGGCACCACCTGTGTCCAGGTGCCCAGATCATGATCACCCCCATCCTCATCTTTCATCCAAGGATAGGAGCCCACAGTCATCAAGGAACCTGAGTGACCATATCTGGAGCCAAAAGACCGATCCCGGATCCTGAGGGTTGGGGACCAGCAGGTCTCATGGTCTGGGGTCTCTGACTGGGACCTGTTGGTTCCCGGACACCTCACACCACCAGCTCTGCTGCTCTTTCCAGGACTGGAGGACCTGAGCACTGAACTGGACAATGGGCCCGGCTGACGCAGTGCAGACTGTGCTCAGGACTCTGTGCTCAGCGGGGAGGGGACAGGTGGCACGTCCCTGCTGCAGAGCCTGACTCTGAGCCGGCAGAGTGACCCTTCTGTGGTGTCAGGAACCAGCATCCTTCCTTCTGACATCTAAGGGCTCTGCCCCGTCCCCTCTGCTCATACCCTCTCCTGCTTCTCAAGGGAAAGCAGGTATAAGGAAGCAGCACTATAAATCATGAAGGGCATGCACTACCTGGCTACTCACTGTTTTCCTGGAAGAAAATATTTCACTCCTGCTTAAATTTTCTTTTGTATTTCTACTGAAAGATTATCATAGCCATACAAGTAGGGTCAAAGTTTATGTTTTTAATTTTACATTGAAAACAGATTAACACACACTTTGAACTACTTTTCAGTTCAGTTCAGTCACTCAGTCGTGTCTGACTCATTGCGACTCCATGAATCACAGCACTCCAGGCCTCCCTGCCCATCACCATCTCCGGGAGTTTACCCAAACTCATGTCCATCGAGTTGGTGATGCCATCCAGCCATCTCATCCTCTGTCGTCCCCTTCTCCTCCTGCCCTCAATCTCTCCCAGCATCAGAGTCTCTTCCAGTGAGTTAGCTCTTCACATCAGGTGGCCAACAGATTGGAGTTTCAGCTTCAGCATCAGTCCTTCCAATGAACACCCAGGACTGATCTCCTTTCGGATGGACTGGTTGGATCTCCTTGCAGTCCAAGTGACTCTCAAGAGTCTTCTCCAACACCACAGTTTGAAACCATCAGTTCATCTGCGCTCAGCTTTCTTCACAGTCCAACTCTCACATCCAATTATGACCACTGGAACAACCATAACCTTGACTAGATGGGCATTTGTTAGCAAAGTAATGTCTTTGTTTTTTAATATGCTATCTAGGTTGGTCATAAATTTCCTTCCAAGGAGTTAGCATCTTTTAATTTCATGGCTGCAAGCACCATCTGTAATGATTTTCGTTCATAGAATTTTAAAATTCTGTAGTACTTTTAATAATTGTGAACTTGAAGATTTTTGTATTCATTCTCATTGATTTTCAGCATAATTAAATGTCATATTAATTCTTCATTTCAAAATATTTCACATATTTTTTAACTTCTAATATTGATTTGACAAACTTACATGGAAGTGAAGGTCTGGGAAAAACATTCCCCCACCCGGTGCGTGCATGACTCCACGTAACCCCACTAGACCAGGCTGTCAGCACCCTGTATGTTTCAGGGCATCTTCACTTTCTGGGACCAGCAAGAACAGCTGTGGAGAAAATCTATGAATGTGTGTATGATTGGTGGGCGGTGGTCCTTGTTTTCTCTATTCAGAGTTTATGGGTGTAGGTTCCATTTTAAGCCTTGGAAATGCCAGCTTGAATTTCAGGATCCCTGAAATCATGCTGACACCCTCTTCTCTTAGAGCAGCACCCAAGTCATAGTTCTCAACAACAAGGTTGCGGGTCACAAAGGCACTCTTGGTGGAGAGGTGACCCCAGGTGCCCACTGCAGGGGAATGTCAGAACTCCCGCGCTCCTGGAGTTCAGGAACCTCTTGCTGCACCTCCCCTTCTCAGACATATCAGCTTATCTGGGACTAGAGGAGGATGGTTCCAGGACTGTTTTTTCCTCTATGTCTTTTCTCATAGTTTCTATTTCTTTGCTAGAACTTCCTCCCTTGTGCTTCATTGCAGGTGAAGACCATGTTTGCAGGGAGAATTGTGATCCATTTGGGAATGATTGTTATCTTTTGATTATTGGAGTATAGCTGCTTTCCAATGACACTCTGGTGTTGGAGAAGTCTCTTGAGAGTCCCTTGGACAGCAAGGAGAGTCTTGCTGTCAAGGAGCAGTCAATCTTTAAGGAAATCAACCCTAAATACTCCTGAAAGGACAATGCTAAAGCTGAGGCTGCAATACTTTGGCCACCTATGCGAACAGCCGACTCATTGGATAAGACTGTGATGCTGGGAAAGACTGAGGGCAGGAGGAGAAAGGGATGACAGAGGATGAGATGGTTGGATGGCATCACCGCCTCAATGGACTTGAACTTGGGCAAACACCAGGAGATGGTGAGGGACAGAAAGCCCGGCGTGTACAGTGCATGGGGTCACACAGAGTCAGACACGACTTTGTGACTGAAGAGCAGCAAGCTGCGTTCCACTGTTGTGCTCTGTTCAGTGACTGCATCTTAGTGACACTCAGTGTTTGGAACTAAAGCCTGGGGTACCTGCTCACTGTGTCTGTGGTTTCTCTTGCATGCTTGTCATTTTCAGCGCACAGACTTCCGGTCTTCCTCAGATTTGTCTTCAGTGTTTTATATTGATTGTCTCATACACGTTAGTGTTTTTATTTTTAGAAACTAGAGATTCATTACTGAACTACAAAATAGAATTCACTGCTGCAGGTTGACTTTTATATCACAACATCCGAAGTGAAACACTCACAGAAGCCTGTCTTATTGACCCCTTGACCCTGAGATGGGACAGGCCTTGAAACCACCTCTTCTGGGCTCAACCAATATCTCCATCAAAAGGTGTTTATCTCTGAACGAGCTACCTTTGCCCCAGAAAACCTGCATTGAATAAGAGTATCTTAGCAATCTAAAAGCTGAATTGAAGCAAAAGATACACTATTATCAAATCTGCTGGTTGGAGGAAAATCTGGTTCTTGCCTAACATCTGACAATTGAAGTCACCCCCTGGACTAGACTTCCTCCGAGCCTCGAGCAGGAGTGAGTGGAGGAGGTGTTTGTGTCTCCTCCTCCCTGGTCTGGAGCACCCTGGAAGGGTCAGTCATAGTCATAGTCAGCCTCGTCCTCGGGCTGCAGCCCAGAGACGAGCAGGAGCCCTTTGTTGGCTGAGGCGTCTTTGGACTCCAGAACCTTGGTTCTTATCGGAGTCTGACTTGACCCTCAGGAGGTACCATGGAGGGCTCCCTGGCTTCTGCTGGAACCAAGTTACCGAGAAATCACCAATATTGCCCCCACTGCTCAGGGTGCAGGAGAGTCTTTCTGATGCTCCCGGTGATGCAGAGAGGGAGGCGGGTGAGTCAGCACAGGCTGGGAGTCGGAGCCTGCAGACACAGACAAGGGGCCGATGGGGCAGGAGCTGCAGGAAAGGCTCCCGGAGTCTGCGCCCGGGGGCTGATGCAGGCCGGGACCGAGCCCTGGTGCGCGGGGCCGGCACTACCTGTGCAGAGAGAGGAGCTCGAGCAGGAGAGGAGTCCAGGCCACGGTGCCCACAGGACCCTGGTCCCCACAGAGGGCTGGGCTGCCCCAGGCCTCCTGTCTCCCCCAGACTCTGAGAGGAGGGGCTGCGATGCAAATGGGGGTCCCCCCAGAGCCCACCCAGCCCCTCCCCGAACCCTGGTGCTGGATGGAGCTTAGCTCTCAGCCCAGACTCAGCGGGATGCAGGGCTTCCCCTTTAGGAGCCCCTGGAGGAAGCCCATCTGAGAACACACAGGTCCCCGCTCAGGGGACTCGGCAGCCAGAGAGGACACACTGCTGTCCCTCGTCCTCCCCAACAGGGGGCACAGGCCCCGCCCCCCGCCCAGCTCCGGGAGTGAGTGGTGCTCCCTGGGCAGCTGCCAGGAACCCCAAGGCTGTCCCACTGGTTATATTTGGAAAACACAGTTTTAAGATCATACTCAAAAGAAGGGGGATAAAATGCATACTTTCCCAGGAAGGTACAACAGTGATTAGTACCTTCTAGGACTAATAGAGAAAATATTAAGTAAACTTATCAATTACCTTTAGCTCTTTGAGAAAGCAGTTAGACTGTTGTACACATGCCTGATGAATAAAGTGCATGAGGGAAAATTACAAAGCACTCTCATTAAATATTGATCCAGATACTCTTAGCAAACAGTTATCCAAGAAATACTAATATGAAATTAAGAAACTGGTGTTGCTATTGAATATCATTTTTTTCAATATACAGGTTGTATTTTATAATACATTTTAAAATTAAATGTCACACCGATAATAGCAAAGAGCTCATGAAATAGAAGCAAATGATATATTTGTAAGCTGCTGATACTCACTTTCACAGGCACCTAACTCCTCCCAGGACGCCCGCGGGGCCCCGGCCCACAGCTGTTTCTAGTCCTCCACACAGACTCTCTCAGGAGCCACCTCCTCCTTGGAGACACCTCCCGACCTCTCACCTTCCAGCAGCCCCTCCTTGACGGAACTTTGGCCAAGAGCCCACGTGGACGAGGAGGAGGGACCCGAATCGGAACTGCGTGGGGACCGACCAGGGGCTCCAGGGCCACGGGCCTCACAGGGCTGAAGCTCCCCTTCAGGGAGGACAGTTTTCCCAGCTCCCTCAGTGGTTTCCCACTGTCTGGTCAAGCGCGCCCTGTGGGCCTCTGCACTGCGCTCCCTGCTGGCCGCGGTCACCTCCTCCAGCTCCTGGGATGTCCCGGCCCCCGTGAGGAGCGGCTCACTGTGCAGCAGGCATTGCTGATAGTGCCCCCAGGAGAGTGGGCTGAGGGGCCTTTCTAGGTGCTCCCTGGGCACAGGGATGCTTTCACCCTGGGACTCTCATCTCCATGGAAACCAACCATATTCCAACGTGCATCGCTGTTAGCTGTGGTCCCCCATCTCAGCCCTGCCTGCTGTGCAGACCTTGTACGTGAGTGTGAAATGTCAGCGACGGGGAACAGAAGGAATAACTCATGTGGTATCCTGTGTGCAGGCTGTGGTGATCTCCAGTTCGGTTCAGAGGAGCCTGGACAAAGCTGTGATGGGTCATTGGGGATGTGAGGGAGGAGTCACGTGATCTCCCTGCAGAGACTGAAGAGTCCTGAGGTCAAAGGTCGGGACATATGCCAACTTCAGAAGACGGGGGATGGTGGCTGCTGGTGAACCTGGTGAATGGCCACTGAAGGCTGAAGATGTGGACACTCTGAGCTTGTGACTCCAGCTCTCCCAAATAAAACAGAAAAGTCACGTGCAGTAATATCCCCTTATACAGCCCGAAATCCCTTTTTTACTAAGTTTTGTTGCCTGTGGAGGTGCGAATGTTTCTCTATAGACTCAGATCCACTCAAGTGACACTGACCACGTACATTGGCTCCTTGTGCAGATCCCAGCTGTGCCACTGACATGACTATGTTTGACCCTCTGCACTGCACTCAGCGGGGTCCGTGGGAGCCCTGTCTGGTCTCGTGAGGCAGTAGACGGTGCTCTGTGAGCCCCACCAGCCGGGTGAGCCCAGGAGCTCAGGGTTCGGGGCTCACTTCAGCCCCTGGCCTGAAGACCCCTGTGAGCAGCAAGGCTGCCATCCCAGCTGAGCAGGAACAATCAGTCTCCACTTCGGGCTGTAGCCAGACATGGTCTGCGAGTCTGACCTGGAGCCCAGAGCCTCTCTGAGACCCTGGGGACAGCTTGAGACTCCTCAGGGTCACGAGTTTGGGGACGTGACCAGGGTGTGGCTACAGCCAAGCTGCCCCCTTGGTGCCAACATAGCTGATGTTTCCAGCACAGGTGAGGGTGGCCGTCTGTGCTGGGGATGTAGTCACCGCATGTGACTGAGTCCACCCTGCCCGAGCCCTGCTCACTGTGAGGGGACACAGAGGAGGCTGAGAGCAGGACTCTCTCCCTGGGCAGGAGAGAGGGTGAGGGGCAGAGTGGGGGCCTCACAGGTCAGAGATGACCTCAGCAAGACCCCCCACATCAATCCCTGAGCTTCAGGGCAAAGAGATGCTGCATCCCCAGAGTAAGGGACATAGACTTTGTGTTTCCTTTGAGACCCTCTCCTGGGAGTGGGCTGCTGGAGGGACTCTGAGGACAGAGGGAGAGAAAGAGCCTCCATGCACAGGCAGCGCCCCCGATGACCTGGACCCAAGGTGGAGCAGCAGCAGCAGAAGGTCCATCAGAGCCTCAGCAGGAAGCCCCTGGGCTGCCCCAGCTCCCCCAGTGAGAGAGGAGTCCTGGTCTAGTTCCCGCAGGCCTGGAACTCTGGGGAAGCCTGACAGGCAGTCACAGGAAAGACAGGAGCAGCAGCCTGGGCATCATCTCAGCCCAGGGATGGCCAAGGAGCTTCTGTGTCCTGAATCAGACACAGCTGGACGCTGTCTCTCCTGCTGGCCGCGGTCACCTCCTCCAGCTCCTGGGATGTCCCGGCCCCCGTGAGGAGCGGCTCACTGTGCAGCAGGACAGTGACTATCAGGACAGTGACAGGCTCACTGACTATCATGGACTTTGCCCCCCAGGCACCTTCCTCTGGCATTGAGGGCCTGCTGCTCAATTTTAGATAATCATATAATATTTGGTTGCCCCAGAAAAGCCTTGGTGAGAGGGCAGAATGAAGAAGGTCTGAAAGGATTTCCCAGACCAAGTTCACGGTGTGGGGCTCAGACCCTAGTTTTAAATCAAACAAAGAACAGAAGTGTCTGCATTGGCAAAGGATGGTTCAGCCCCGGGAGGCCCATGTCTGGAGCAGAGCAGGTTTTTGTCTCACTTCCCCCCTGGCCTGGAGCACTGTGCCATCAAAGCTCCTACCGTCAGCAGACGCACAGTAATAATCCGCCTCGTCCTCAGCCTGGAGCGAACTGATGGTCAGGGTGGCCGTGTTGCCAGACCTGGAGCCAGAGAATCGGTCCGGGACCCCCGAGGCTCGACTGGTAGTAGCATAGATGAGCAGTCTGGGGGCCGATCCTGGGATCTGTCGGAACCAGCCCACATAATAACCACCGCCGATGTTGTTGCTGGTCCCAGTGCAGGTGATGGTGACCCTCTGGCCCGGGGACCCAGACACGGAGGGCGGCTGAGTCACCACTGCCTGGGCCCAGGATCCTGGAAGGGGGAGAGACAGAGATGGTGACTCTGGGGTCCAGACACAAGAGAAGGGAGCAGGGCCCGTGTGTCTTCCCAGGGCCCTTCCCCTGTCCCCCTATCCAGTCACCTGTGCAGAGAGCGACCAGGGTTAAGAGCAGAGGGGACCAGGCCATGGTGGACATGGTCAGGGCGTCCTGCCTTCTGTGGCCCCACAGCTGAGCAGCGCGTCCCCACAACTCTCCTTCCCCTCTTCATAGTCTGAGAGGGGGAGGGTCCTTTCATGCAAATGACCCCCCATCCCCAGCTCTCTGATGCCTCCCTGGCCCCGAGTCAGGTCCCTGTCCCTCGGGGTAGCCAGATCGGGGGCGGGGTTGTGTGGGGCTTGGGAGTGGGAGGTCCCCGCTGGGAGCCTTTCATGCAAATGACCACCCCCACCCCGTGTTACACTGTGGGTGCACAACTCTTCAGGACTGCCTGGGAATGTCCCCTGGTGTCCAGCCCAGACACACTTCCTGTGACCGGGTGATCAGAGCTCTTCGACTCTGATCTGGTTGTGAAATGACACAGTTTAGAAATTATTTGGTTGGAAAAGGACAGTCAACTATAGTCCAGCTTATAGTGCGTGTGCATGTTACACTGTGGGTGTGTGACTTTGAGATTTCAAATGAACCAAAATGTGCTAATGGATCTGTAAAAATCTAAGGTTCTCTCTTTAAACAAGAGCATAAATATAACTGAAGGAAATGTTGTTGTTCAGTCACTAAGTTGCTTCCGACTCTGGTTCTGTTTTAATTTGCATGGCCACGGTACTTTTTCTAAAACACAACATTCTTTATAGGCTCTGCTCATCAAATAAGATAAGTTTAACTAAATCACATGAGAGGTATCTTATGAAATTTCATTATCAAGTAAAAGAACATTTTCACAAAGATATTGGCGTTCTTAATTATATTGGACTCTGAGCGAGGCAGGGCCGGAACCAGTCTTTCTAACACTTATGGCATCTCCACTGAGGGATTTTCGTGTCTTAGCAGGAAGCTCTATCTGTGAAAACAGGGCAGGCTGAGTTATCAGAGCCACGGGTCCGTCTCAGGTCTGAGATGAGACACAGGCCATGACAAGGCAGATCAGTTGTCCTCAGGAAACTGAGACGTGACCATGGGGAGCAAACTGACTTAGACGTGGTCCAGTAGGAGCAGCAGTGATCGCCCCGGGGGCAGAGCCCCAGGAGGGCGCCTGCTTTCCTACCTGAGGGCCCAACAGCTTCTCTGCTCACTGTGCAAAAATTCAATCCCACAGCAACTGAGCACAGAATCATTTCCTGCATCTCAGGACCAGGGTTTCTCTCCCCACCTGATTCCTCACTCGATGGACACACAGAGCGGAGTGTGAGCGTTCAGGGGATAAATCAGCTACTAGAGGGCTTCATGGATCCTCTGGGAAACAAGGGGAACCTGGGAGGAGCAGGGGCTAACGAACTCGGGTCACACATAGAGCCAGAGACCTGAGGCTTCTCAGGAAGGAAGGGTTAGAGAGGTTCAAGGAGGGGTGGAGGAAGTGAGTGTCCAGTTCAGGAAGATCTGGAAACACGTCCATGACCTGCTGACAGACTGAGCTTGGTCATGACCGTGGAAGTGAACAGCGCAGGTTTGTAGAGAGAGAGGCTCAGGATTGGGGGAAAGTCACGAATGAGGGGAGCTGGAGGGCAGGCTCTTAGCAAAGAGATGAGGAGGAGCAGGAGCAGGCTGAGGAGAGCTGGAGGGGTGCACGGGGTGTGTTCTGGGGGCTCCTCCCCTCCCCTGTTTCTGGGAAGAGGATGGGGACTGATGACCACCTGATCCGTTCACCCTCCAATTCTGGGTGCTCGGCCCCGTGTGCAGCGTCACTCCCAGGAGGAGGCCTGGGGGCCGCGGCTCTGAGTCTGTCCCCTGGGAGGAAGCACCTGCTGTCTTGTCCAACTCAGGCCACTGAGCCCGGGTGCAGGGCCAGGTCAGGGGACCACGTGGGTGTGTTGAGGCTTTACCAGTCTGAGCTGGTACACAGCGCCCCCTGGTGGCCTCTGTGGGGAACAGTCACCGTGGTGAGTTTGTGAGCAAGGTGCTGCTCAGTTGCTTGGTTCTCAATCCTGCCTGACTCTTGTGACCCATGGACTGTAGCCCACCAGGCTCCTCTGTCCATGGGATCCTCTAGACGGGAACACTGAAGTGGGTTGCCGTTTCTTGCTCCAGAGGATCTTCCCAACCCAGGGACAGAACCCACATCTCTTATGACTCTCGCGTTGGCAGGAGGGTTCCTTACCACTAGTGACACCTGGGAAGCCTTATGAGGAAGGAGGGGCTGCCTCTTTTTCCTGTCACCAAATCCTCTGTCAATAAACAAATAAATGAATTAAATAATAAGTTTTACAGGTCTTTGATAACATACAGAGAATTATCTTTTATTTTCATGTATTTTATTTTCAAATGATTCTGACTACATTTTCTCACGATTCTTTTATTTTTTCTTTCATTTATCTCCTTTTCTTTTGGACCCAAGAGTGTTAGTATTTGCTCATCAAATAGATTTGCTGATTTCTCCCTAAAAATATCTGTCACCTGATTTCATCATCTGAGGCATCTCAGCATTGATGTCTATGCCGTCTCACTTCCCTTCAATATTTAGTTTCCTGGTTCTAGATCGAAATGACCATTTTTACCAGATCCTAGAAAGTGAGGAAATTACTTGAAGAAACTCTGAGTTCCATTTCCTTTTCCTTTAGCAGGAGATCCTTCTGTAGTGGAATGTCAGGTGCCAGGAGCCAGCTCACGAGATCCCACCCATGACAAGGTCATGAGGAGAAATCCTGACAGGCAAGGCAGATCAGGTTTTCAGGGATTCCGAAAAGCTGCCCCCGGCGCTCACATTAAAGATGATATCTGTCTTTCTGATGCTTGCTTCAATAGACTACTCCCTAATTTCTGTGACATAGGCAGAAGGCCTTCCCCGATCTCTTTCCAAATAAGAATCAATTTAGAACTTTAATCAATAAGTAGTCTGGGTGGTGGTATTTTATGAGATTATCCAGGGTGAAAGGAGTGTTTTAATTTAAACACCTTTGCTGGCATTCTAGTTTCTTTGGCAAATGCGTTTATACCCTTGGTACTAATATGCATAACTGCTTATAATACCCTAATCATAAAACAGCATAAAGAACCTGATCATATAAAGACCCTAATAGACATAGAGCCCTTTGGGGAGTGAGGAAGCCCTATTAGAACACACAAGAAAAATTATTCTAAAAGTGGTTATTGGGTTAACGTTTGCTTGCTGTGTTTTTGCGCTTAATGTGCTAAGGTTGTGTTATGGAAATCATTGTTAATATAGTTATAGATCTAGAAAAATAAGAGCTTAGCCCTAGTGTGATACCAATGAGACGATTGTTAATTGTCAGCCAGGAGTGCTAGGCAGAGGCTGCCTCACTGAAGCCGCGGAGTCTGTGTGGAGTAAACCTCTTAGATAAATTCAACTGACAACTTCTGCAAAAGCATTGACTTTTATGTTAACAAGGTTATACTTCTACTATGTTGTGACATGCTGTACTGTTGCCCCGTGAGACTGTAACTTTTCTGTTAAAATCACCACAGAAACAGAAAATAGGTTTACATTCACCTGATTTGCATAAAATGTTAATAGGCCCCAAGGCCAGAAGATAATGTACAAGACCCTCATGAACAAAGAGGTATGCAGAAAACACCCTGGTTTCGTGAAGGACAAGCTGATGTAATGTTAAACTATCTTCCCCTCAGAAATGTACTAACTTAGGGTATAAAAGCTACGGTAAAAAATAAAGCGATGCCAGACTCTGTGGCACACCCCCAGTCTGGTCTCTTTCTCTTTCTCTCTCTCTTCTCTCTTTCTCTCTCTCTCTCTCTCTCTCTTTCTCTCTCTCTTTCTCTCTCTCTATCTCTTTCTTTCTCTCTCTCTCTCGCCGAAGCCGTTCATCCTGAGGGTACCCCTGGATCCTGCCGAGGCTGGACCCCGGCAGTCAGGTATGTGCGTTCACTGCCCACTGACCCAGCAAGGGCGGCACTGACCCCCCTGCTCGTTGCTGATGACTTGGACCTGGGAACCAGGGGCAACTGCTGTCAGCAGCTCCTTCATCCAGGGGTGTGTGACCACCCCTTGTGAGCTGCTGCCCTGGGGAGGGGAGTCGAGCTGAGGGGGCAGCTGTGCTGCAGTCAGGGGATGCTCAGTCCCCTGGGTTCTGTGCTCTCAGGGACTCCAGGAAGGGAGGGGCAAACAGCTTGCCCTGGGAGCGCCACGGCTGTGGGGGAAGCAGAATTTTGTCTCTTTCCACTCTGGCCTGAAGCACTGAGGAAACTTTCAAGCCATCAGACCATGAGAAACACTAATAATCAGTGTCGCCCTCAACCTGAACTGAAGTGGTCAGAGAGGCCGACTTGCCAGACTTGGAGCCAGAGAATCAATTTGGGACCTGTGAGGGTCGTTTGCTGTTTTCATAGATCAGAAGTGCGGGGCACCATCCTGGGAGCTGTTGGTTCTAGCTGACATAATTACCCCCAGTGTTGCTCCTGTTTCCAGTACAAGAGATGGTGACCCTCTGTCCCAAAGTCCTGGACACGGAGGGCGGCTGAGTCAGCACAGTCTGGGCCCAGGATCCTGGAAGGGGGAGAGACAGAGATGGTGACGGTGGGCTTCAGGAAGGAGAGGAGGGAGAAGGGACATGCGTCTTCTCAGGGCCCTTCCCCGACCCCAAATCCAGTAACCTGTGCAGAGAGCGACCAGGGTGAGGAGCACAGGGGACCAGGCCATGGTGGACATGGTCAGGGCGTGCTGCCTTCTGTGGCCCCACAGCTGAGCAGCGCATCCCCACACCGCTCCTTCCCCTCTTCATTGTCTGAGAGGGGAGGGTCCTTTCATGCAAATGAACCCCCTTCCCCAAACAATTTTCTGATGCCTCCCTGGGCCCTGGGTCAGGCCCCTGTGCCTGAGGGTGGCCAGTGGGTTCACTGGGGCGGGGCTGTGGGGGTCCCGGGTGGGAGGTCACACTGGGAGCCAGGAGCAGAGGCCACCAGGCAGCGCCAGGGTCCCAGCGCCCATCCCCCAACCACCCTCAGGATCGGATCCCGCGCGCCCCCTGGTGTCCAGGCCCAGACACACAGCCTGCGACCTGGTAACCAGAGCCCTCGGGGCAGACCCTGGTCCTGCTCTGTGCTCTGTCCCATTCTTGCCTTCTGGCCGGGCTTCCGTTCTGTGTCCCCTGTGACCTCAGGGCCGTCTATGGGCTCCCCTCTGACCCTCAGGGTGAGTCTGTACACGGCGCCCTCACAGCTCAGGGTCAGGACTGAGGGGACGTCGGGGACACGTATTCCTTTAAATCAGGGTCAGGTCAAGACAGTGATGACCCCGTGGATGCAGCCTCCTGACTGTGCAGGACGCGGATGCTTTCTCCTTCGTTAGAAATGAAGCAGTGCCTTACACACGCACACAGGCACACGCAGATTGCTTTGAGGTGCTTTCCCAGGGAACTATAAGCATTTTGCTTTTATACTCCGTGACCCCACTGTATTAGTTCCTAGTCTCCTCTTTCCTAAATAAGTTAAGTAAAACTTTTGCCGCGTGTTCACTGGATTGTCTTGGGAACCAGAAGCTGCCTTTCTGAATGAGGCTAACTCTGCTCCCAGCTCCCAGGATGCAGAAGAGAAGGTGACTGTGGGGGCACCACCTGTGTCCAGGTGCCCGAATCATGATCACCCCCATCCTCCTCCTCTTTCATCTGAGGATGGGAGCCCCCAGTCGTCAAGGAACCTGAGTGACCGCGTCTGGAGCCAAAGGACCAATTGCAGATCCTGAGGGTTGGGGAGCTGCAGGCATCATGGCTTGGGGTCTCTGGCTGGGACCTGTTGGTTCCCGGACACCTCACACCACCAGCTCTGCTGCTCTTTCCAGGACTGGAGGACCTGAGCACTGAACTGGACAATGGGCCCGGCTGACGCAACGCAGACTGTGCTCAGGATGCGGGGGGAGGGGACAGGTGGAACGTCCCTGCTGCCGAGCCTGACTCTGAGCAGGCAGTGATCCTTGGGGCGTGTCAGGAACCAGCATCCTTCCTTCTGACATCTAAGGGCTCCACCCCATCCCCTCTGCTTATACTCCCTCCAACTTCCCAAGGGAAACAAGTATAAGGAAGCGACACTACAAATAATGAGCGGCTTGCACAACCTGGTTACTCCGTGTTTCCCTGGAAGAAAATATTTCACTCTTGTTCAAATTTTCTTTTATATTTCTTGCTGAAAGTTTCTTGTTGTCATATAAATATGGTCAAAGTTTATGCCTTTTTTTAAAAACTACTGGAACCAGAATAACAGACACTCTAAGCTACTTTTAAATTTATATAATTTAAAAATTCTATACTATTTTTAATAATTGTGAAATTGAACACTTTTGTATTCATTCTCCTTAATTATCAGCATGACTCATATGTAGTGTTCATTTCAAAATATTTTCATGTATATTTCTTAACTTCTATCATTGATTTGCCATACTTCCAAGGAAGTGGATGTCTGGGAAATACTCTCCCTCACCAGCTGCATGCATGACTCCATGTAACCCCACTAGACCAGGGTGTCAGCACCCCATATGTTGCAGGGCAACTTCACTCTCTTTCTGGACCGGCCAACACTGCTGTGGAGAAAATCTATGATTATGTGTGTGGTTGGTGGGGTGGGGGTGGTATTCGGATTTTCTATTCAGAGTTCATGGGTGTAGCTTCCATTTTAAGCTTTGGAAATACTGCCCGGAGCCCTGAAATCATACTGGCATCCTCTTCTGTTTAGAGGCCAGGTCATAATTCTCACCAACCGGTTGTGGGTCACAAAGGTGTTCCTGGTGGAGAGGTGACCCCAGGTGCCCACTGCAGGTGAAGCTCAGGAACCCAGCAGCCCCCCCACCCAACCACTACACCCACACTCTGCCCGCCACCCTCCCCTCACCTGTTCTGGGCCACGTCCAGGACTAAAGCTGATCTCTCCACCTCCCTGGTATTTCCCAGAACAGAACACGTGTTCCTGGGGTTCAAGCACCCCTTCATGTGCCTTCCCTTCCTCAGACATATCAGGTCTACTGGGGCTAGAGGAGAATAATTTCAGGGCTGTTTTTCCCTCTATTTCTTTTCTCACAGTTTCCATTTCTTTGCTAGAACTTCCTACCTCGTGCTTCATGGCAGGTGAAGACCGTGTGTGCAGGGAGAATTGTGAACCATTTGGGAATGATTGTCATCATTTTGTTATTGGAGTATAGCTGCTTTACAGTGACACTGTGGTGCTAGAGAAGACTCTAGAGCGTCCCTTGGACAGCAAGGAGAGCAAACCTGTCAATCTTTAAGAAAATCAACCCTGAATACTCATGGAAGGATGATGCAAAAGTAGAGGCTGCAATACTTTGCTCCTTGATGTGAACAGCTGACTCATTGGAAAAGATTTGGATGCTGGGAAAGCACTGTGTGACTATCCAAGCTGTCATCGTAACACCCGGAGTAATAATCAGCTTCATCCTCAGCCTGGAGCCAAGTGATGGTCAGGGAGGCCGAGTTGCCAGACTAGGAGCTAGAGAATCTATCTGGGACCCCCGAGGGTCTGGTAACATCACCATAGATCAGGAGTCTGGGGGCCTTTCCTGGGAGTTGTTGGTACCAGTTCACACTATTACCCCCGATGTTGCTGCTGCTTCCAGAGCAGGTGATGCTGACCCTCTGGCCCAGGGACTCGGACACGGAGGACAGCTGAATCAGCACAGCCTGGGCCCAGGATCCTGGAAGGGGGAGAGACAGAGATGGTGACTCTGGGGTCCAGACACGAGAGCAGGGAACACGGCCCATGTGTCTTCCCAAGACCCTTCCCCTGTCCCGCCATCCAGTCACCTGTGCAGAGAGTGACCAGGGTGAGGAGCAGAGGGGACCAGGCTATGGTGGACATGGTCAGCGCGTCCTGCCTTCTGTGGCCCCACAGCTGAGCAGAGCGTCCCCACACTGCTCCTTCCCCTCTTCATACTCTGAGAAGGGGAGGGTCCTTTCATGCAGACGATCCCGTGCATCAGACTGACCCCTCGCTGGGCCCTGGGCCAGGTCTCTATGCCTGAGGGCGGCCAGAGTGTTGTCAGGGGTGGGGCTCTGTGGGGTCCAGCAGTGGGAGGTCACAGCTGGGAGCCCTGAACAGAGGCCACCAGGCCTTGGCGGGCAGCTCTGTCAGGGGGGCCCATCATGCCTCCCGCCAGCCATCTTCAGGAATGGACCCCGAGCGCCCCCCGCCCCTCGTCCAGGCCCAGACACACATCCTGTGACCTGGAGACCAGAGCCCTCAAGGACAGGTCCTGCCCCTGCTCTGGGCGCTGTCCCCTCTTTAGCACCAGGCCAGGTGCCCCTTCTGTGTCCCCGTGAGCTCAGGGCCATCATGGGCTCCCCTCAAATCCTCAGGGCGAGTCTGTTCATGGCTTCCATGACTGCTCAGGGGTCAGGACCGAGGGGCATCTGAGATGCAGATTCCTCTCAGATCAGGATCAGGTCAGGGCAGTGCCAGCCCCGGAGCGGGAAGGTGGGTCTCCTTCTGTGCAGGACAGCAGGGGCCCTCCTCTGTGGGCCTTCCCCCTGGGGGGCAGAGCCCACCTTCCTCTGTGTGTCCCCTCAGCCCTGAGGAGGAGGGGGCACTTCTCTGAGGAGGGGTGAACGTGTGGAGAGAGGCCTGAGGTGGGACTCTGCATTGCTGAACGCCTGGATCTTCACTGTGTGTGTGAGCTGAAGAGCCTCTTGATGGAAGGGAAAGAGGAGAGTGAAAAAGTTGGATTAAAACCCAACATTTAGAAAACTAAGATCATGGCATCTGGCCCCATCACTTCATGGCAAATAGATGGGGAAACAGTGGAAACAGTGACAGACTTTACTCTTTGGCTCTCCAAAATCACTGCAGATGGTGATTGCAGCCATGAAATTAAAAGACGCTGGCTCTTTGGAAGAAAAGCTATGACCAACCTAGACAGTATATTAGAAAGCAGACACATTACTTTGCCAACAAAGGTCTGTCTAGTCAAAGCTATGGTTTTTCCAGTAGTCATGGAAAAGTTGAGAGCTGGACGGTGAAGAAAGCTGAGCACCGAAGAAATTATGCTTTTGAACTGTGGTGTTGGAGAAGACTCTTGAGAGTCCCTTGGACTGCAAGGAGATCCAACCAGTCCATCCTAAAGGACATCAGTGCTGGACGTTCATTGGAAGGACTGATGTTGAAGCTGAAACTCCAATACTTTGGCCACCTGATGTGAAGAACTGACTCATTTGAGAAGACCCTGGTGCTGGGAAAGACTGAAGGAAGGAGGAGAAGGGGATGACAGAGGATGGGATGGTTGGATGGCATCGCCGATTCAATGGACATGAGTTTGAGTAAACTCCACGAGTTGGTGATGGACAGGGAGGGCTGGCGTGCTGCAGTCCATGGGGTCACACAGACTCGGACACGACTGAGCTACTGAACTGAACAGAACTTGCTGTGTGTGAAGCTTTCCCCACACTGGACCCCGTGCCCATGTCCTGTCTTATGAACTGACCCCTCCTGGGCATCTCTCCTGCGGGCACAGGGCACAGGCTGCAGGGAGCAGGCCTGGTGATGCTCCTGGCAGTTTTTATTGAGACTCTGAAGGGCTCTGAGCAGTGTGTGTCCCCAGGGATCCTGATACACAGTAGCTCTTAGGACCAACCATCCCAAATAGCAGGTTAGAGACGGCAGAGTTCGAAGTGATTGGCTCGAAAAGAACAGTTGACTGTAGTTTACCCTGCACTGGCATAGGTATACATGCTGGGTGTGTGAGACTTTAAATGAACCAGAATGTGGTAATGGATTAGGGAAAATCTACAGTCGTTCCTTATAATCTGTGCATGAATTAAACTGAGGGAAAATCTATGTTCTCTTTTAATTTTTCATTCACTAGGATACAGTTTTGGAAAACTATGATTGTAAGTTCATTTTTTATTAAAAAGTTCTCTTTAAATGACTTCATAGGTATCCTAGGAAATTTTAAATATTATCCAGTAATAATATTTTTACAAAGATATTTGCATTCTTAACGTTTTTGGACTTTGAGTGAGGCAGGGCTAGAACCAGCTCTTTCTGCCACATACTGCATCTCCGCTGGGGAGGGTTTGTCTCTGAGCAGCTTGTGAAAACAGGGCGGGCTGAGGTGTGGGAGCCATAGGTCACCTCAGAGCTGAGTTGAGGGAAAGTGCGTGACGGGTCAGGTCTGCTGATCTCGGACACTCAGAAGGGCCCACAGGACGATAAGCTGAGGTAAAGTAAAGGAGGCCCGGTAAGGCAGCGGTGAGAGCCCTGGCCGGGAGGGGATGCCCTGGGCTCACACCTGAGCGTCTGGAGGCCTGAGGCTTCTCCGGTAGGAGGGCTAGAGAGGTCGCAAGGGAGGACAAGGAGGTGAGCGTCTGGTCAAGGAAGACTGGACCCCGACACCTGCTGGTAGAGGGCCGTTGGTCTGCAGGAGGAGGCCGCTGGTGAAGGGTTGGGGAGAGGAGCCCAGCACCGGAGAGGAAAGTCATGGGTCAGAGGGGTGCTCTTAGGAAAGAGCAGGGGAGCAGCAGAGGAGGCTGCGGGAAGTCGGAGCGGTGCAAGGGGTGGGCTTGGGGGCCTCCCCTCCTCTGCTCCTGGGAAGCGGTTGGGGCCTGATGACGCCCTGAGCCCATCACCCTCCAGTTGTGGGTCCTGGGCGCCGTGTGCAGCTTCACTCCCAGCGGGAGGCCGGGGGCCGGGCTCTGAGTTTGTTCCCTGAGAGGAAGCACCAGCTGTCACGCCCAGCTCAGTCCAGTGAGCCCTGGGGCAGGGTCAGGGGACCATCTGGTGTGTTCTGGGTCGGCCTGTTCTGAGCAGGTGCACAGCGCCCCCTGGTGATGTGCTCGGGGAATGGTCATGGTGGGGAAACGGAGGATGGAAGGGCTGCCCTGCATTCTTCCAACCAACAGTCCATGAATCAATGGTATGTGTCCGCTGTCCACTGGCCCAGCAAAGGGGGGTCCTGACCCCACTTCTCTGTGCTGCTGACCCCCACCTGGGAGCCTGGGGCAACTCCTGTCAGCAGCTCCTTCCACCCAGGGGGACGCTGAGACCACTCCCTGCTTCCTGCTGCCCTCAGGGAGGGGCAGCCAGGCTGAGCCGGGCAGCTGTGCTGCGGTCGGTGGTCGCTCAGCCCCGTGAGCTCCGTGGTCTCAGGACACCAGGGGGAGGGGTGACCGCAGTGCCCACTGCCCGCCCCCACCTCCTAATCAGCACTGTTGATGCAGCGAGGGGGCCGGCCCCACGGTCACCGTCCCTCAGGCTCCCCTGGTTTCTGCTCCCCCTCCCAAGCCAGTGCTGATGCCCTGGGGGCTCCACGCTGAGAGGACCCCAGTCCTGTCCCCGTATCCTGGGAGGGAACACAGCATAGGGGCCTGGACAAAACTGGGAGGGGTCAGTTGAGATGTGAGGGCAAGTGAGGTGGCCTCCCTGCAGGGACAGAAGGGCACTCAGATCCGAGGTCTGGGTACGTGTCAAGGTCAGAGGAAGGGGGAGGTAGAGGCCGCTGACCCTGGGGACCGGCCACTCAAGGTCAGACCCTCTGAGCTTATGACCACCTCCTCCTAATGGGAGAGAAAAGAAAAGCCAGGGAAATAACATCCTCTTGCTGAAACCCTGAAATCCGTTTGTTACTAAGTTTTGGAGCCTCTGAAGATGCATATGTTTCTACAGCCTCAGATTCACTCACAGGGACCTTGACCACATTCCACGCATTGGCTCCTTGAGCTCTGGCTGTGTCACTGACAGTATTGTCTCTAATTCCCTGCGCAGCACATGGCAGAGTCAGCGGGGGACAGACGAGCCTGGCTTGTCCCCCTGGTCATTCTCAGGCTGGGGGCTGGCCTAGAAGTTCAGCTCCTCCTTGGCTGCCAAGGTCTGGGATGGGGACCTGGAGAGCTGACCAGCCTGACTCCTGGCCAGGCTCAGACTGGAGGCTGTGATGGGCTGGAGCCCCAGTGGCACCTGACCCCCAGGGTCATGGGGCCCTGCCCGCTTTAGCCAGGAGGGGCAGGGAGACCAGGTCCCCGTACAGTGAAGCTGAGACCCCTGCCAGGGTGCAGTTGCTGGATTTCATCTTGCAGCCCTAGAGGTCATCAAGGGTCATCACCAAAGTCAGCAAGGAGAGTCATGCTGGTTGTGCTGGGGACTCTGACTCTCAGTGTTGTTGATAAAATGTGGACCTGATTCCCCTCCACATCTTTATGGGCGGAGAGGTGTCCCCTTGAAGAGCTGGACACCTCAGAGGAGAGACAGGAGCAGGCGCGGGGCCATGAACCGCTGGAAGGAGATGGGACCCCAGAGGGTGACCACTCCCCACGGGCTGCTGAGCATTTCCGCCCTCTCTCTGCCCTCCGCCTCAAAGCGCTGAGCCCTCTGAGCACAAGGGCAGGTTTTGGTGGTGCTTCCCCATGAAGTTGCATTACTGTGGTATTATTGTAACTACCGGTGTATAGAGCACAGTAATAGACAGCCTCGTCCTCAGGCTGGGCCCCCGTGATGGTGAGGGCGGCTTTGTTCCCAGAGATGGAGCCAGAGAAGCGATCAGGGATCCCAGAGAGGCGGCTGTTTGTATAGTAGATAAGAGTTCTGGGAGCCTGGCCTGGGGTCTGCTGGAACCAGCCGGGGTAGTTACTGCTAGTGACTGACCCAGAAGTGAGGCCACAGGTCAGGGTGACCGTCCCTCCTGGAGACACTGACACTGCTGGCTCCTGGACCACAGTCTGAGCATCTACCCCTAAGAGTGACAAGAGAGAGACAGGTGTTATTATCAAGACAAGGGCCCTGAGACCCTGCATGGAGGTGGCCCAAGGGTGCAGAGTCCCGGCCCCTGACCTGAGCCGTAAGTGAGGAGCCCGAGCAGAAGCACCATCCAGGCCATGGTGGGGACCCTCCCAGGACGTCGGCTCCTCAGCCTCCTTGGCTGGAGCTGGGGTACTGGGCCTTTTCATGCCTCCAGCCCATCAGGAGGAGGAGGGGCCTCATGCAAATCACTTCCTCCTCTCCCTGCCCAGGGCACCTGAGTTCCCCTGGGGTGGGGGGACTTGAAGGAGGCCGATGCTGGACCTCACACAGAGCGGGGACAGAACCAGAAGGAGCCCCTGAGTGATGGGGCGACGTCTTTCAGCAAATGTGCTCTCGTGACCTTGGTGATTTCAGTCCTTCGTCTCCTCCCCAGAGTATCTGAGGCTGAAGGAGGAGTTTGCAAGTCTTCCTCTCTTGCTGTACTCATCTAGCCTTTCCCAAACCTGAGTCCATCTTTAGAACACTCTCTGTCCTTCTCAGGGAACCGCTGCGTCCCACCTGTGTGATGCTGTCCGTCCTTGTCCCTCCAGCCCTGAGCCCAGGAGGAAATCCCAGAGCCTGTGTCTGGAGTGAAGGGAAAGGCGTGGCCCTTGAACACCATCTTGTAAAGTGTCCCTAGTCCCAGCGCTGGTGAATCAGGGCTGGGGGTTGAGAGTGACAAGTAGAGACACAGGCCTGGGGTGACGGCCTCCTGTGCTAGAAAAACCATGACAATGTGGAGTAGCTTCAATAGACCTGTAGGGGAAAAGGTCACCAGGTCATCATGCAATGATGATAGCTTGCAAGTTCAGTTCCAACAAAGTTGGCATACATGTCTCATCATCGGAAATAGAAAAGCACCATGTGTGAACAGGTAGGTGTGCTGAGCATTGTGGACACTGTAAAACTCCCTTCCCTGTGGTTCTGCTGTGGAGCCGATGGACTCGGGAGGAGGAGGGATGTGGGGGCAACGAGGACGAGAAAGAGCTCAGACATCTCACGTGTTAACGTGTGCGGAAGAGACGGGAAAAGTCTTGTTCATCTCTTCTTTTTTTAAGAAAAGTCTTGTTCATCTCTTCTTTCTTTAACATTAAAAATGTTAAATACTAATCTTATTTTGTAGTCATGTTAGATTTAGTGCTAAAGTAGCTGTTTAATAAAATTCACACGAATTTTGTCAGAGTTGTTTGAGAACCTCGACTCATAGATGTAAAAACTATGATATTCCTAGTTAATCCTTTTCTTATTGTACAAATGTACTGATGATAGCTTTGGGAAATATGTGATTTCATAGAACTCAAGTTTTTAGATGGAAGAAGTGGTCACATAAAGGAAAGGAACAATTAACGAAGCCACAAAACCTGAAACAATATAAGTTTCCATTGTTCACTCTAAAATGTTGAAATTGCCAAATAACACAACAGGGATAATTTCAAATGACATAGAAGGTGACAAAGGGTCCTTGCCTGCATCCCTCTCCCACTGTGAACACCGGGCATTCTGTGGGCAACGGGGCAGCCCCTCTGCAGGGGTCTCTCATCCCCTGTCCAGGTATCCCTGGAGGTCGAGGTTACTGCAGGAAGTCCATTTTTGTTGTATGATCCTCCCTCTGTCCTTGGTTGGGTGTTAGGTCTGGGTATTGATTCGACAGAAGAACAGGAAATGAGAGGCAAGCCTGTGGCTCTGAGCTGAGAGCTGCCGTGTCCCCTGGGGGCCCAGGTGCAGGAACGTCACCCTCCTGTGAGGACCCTGCTGCCCGCGTGGGTAAAAGCCAGGGGAGGAGGTGCCAGCCTGCCTGGCCAGGACCCTGAGCTCTCAGGACCAGGCCCATAGCGCCCCCTGCTGGACTCAGACCTCCTCCTCCCCCACTTCACACCACAGCCTCCTGGAAGGGCTTTCTCACACTTGCAGGAGGGTCATTCTGATGTCACTGCCCAGGGCAGTAGAATGAGTCCTCTCCGTGGAGTTTGGGGCTGGTCATTAATTTTTCCAAGTAACTTTGACTTCAGGCCGTTTAATGCGATGCTGATAAACAAATGAATTTCAGGATTCCCTGAGGTCTGAGTTTGCTCTGCCTCGCTCCTGGGTTCACTATCAGAACACAACCACCTGAACCAGGTTCCAGGATTAAGAATCCCACATGCCTATGGTTTGTACCTGGTCACAGTTTTGCCTGAGTTTCCCTCCCGGGTTGATATGTGGTTGATGTTGGTTTTGCATGGTCACTAGGTACCGTCCCACCCGGAGTGCACCCCTCTGTTCCTATTTATGTCTTTCCCTGAGTGACATCACTTTCACTTTTCACTTTCACACATCGGAGAAGGAAATGGTAACCCACTCCAGTGTTCTTGCCTGGAGAATCCCAGGGACGGCGGAGCCTGGTGGGCTGCCGTCTATGGGGTCGCACAGAGTCAGACACGACTGTAGCGACTTAGCAGCAGCAGCAAGAGAATATGAGGTTCCCAGGGATAACAGATCTTCCCTTGATCACGCCCAGGGGTTCTCATTTACCCTTGAACATGGTCCTCTCAGTAATTTTTGACTCAGATATTTAAAGATGTTTTGACTCGATTTTGTAAGCTTTCAATATTAAATGCTTGATATAAAGGATTATAACTATAAATGGGAATCTCATCCTTGTCAGGGCTCTTCTTTCATTCCTGATTGAGAAACCCTTCTGACCTGTTACCTGATCTTCGCTGGACATGGCTGACATTCATTTGTTAAACTCCATAAATATAATGAGAGTGGGTTTATATGGTCTGTGTCCAAAATAGTGATATTTATCCAATATCATCTCAAACAAGGAACCAGGGAGGGAAAAGTGGGAGAGGTCATGAGGGAAAAGAGGAGAAAATGAGCAAGTGAGGAGTCTGAGAGCTGCATCCTGAGGGGGAGGGTCTCCTTCACCTGGAGAGGAGAACAGGGCCAAACCCCTGAGTGTCCCTCACCTCTGTCCTGGGTCACAAAGGCAGGGAATTTGCCTGGAGTCCCTTGTCATCATTGCCATGGGGACCCCCGTGTCCCCGCTGCTCCCACTGCAGGAGATGGTGCCCTCGGATCTGGGCTCATCAGTGCCATCATAGGCAGAGGGACGTGGGCACATCTTGGGGAGCCCCTGCTCCTGACAGTCCAGAGACCACCCCAGCCCTGAAATAGGAAGTGCTCCGATGGGGTGCAGAGGAGAGGAGGGGAGGGCCTGTGGGCTCAGGAGGACCACTCCCGGGGTCCCTGCATCCTGGGATGTGTCACCGCTGCCCCTCACTCCTCAGGGTCTCTGCTCTGACCCTTCAGGAGCAGAGTTCATGCCCTGGGGGACAATCCGCCTGCTGGAATGGTCCACGGACTCTGCTGAAGGCGCATCGGAAAGCCTCCTGCTCCTGATCTCAGGGGAGGGAGCACAGCTCCACAGCCCTCCTGATCACACGGATGATCAGGGTGCACTCCGTGGTGTCAGAATCTGTTTACTGCAATTGGGAATAGACTTACTATAAACCAGTATGTACCTCAGGAATCTATTGTGTGGAATTTATTTAAAATTTGACAATTCTCAGAGAACAAGGCTAGTTTCTTGTCCCAGATCCAAGTAGGTTATTACAAGATAATGAGTGTTTCTTTTTTTATAGAGGGTTCAGGACTTGACCTACCTTTATTTAAAGAGCAGGTTTGTCTGGATCCCAAATATTTTTAAGTATAGATTTTCTTTTTTTTATTAATTTCATTCTCTGTATAATTTTTGGCAAGTTAATTCCAAACATTTCACTATTTACAGGCTGAATGTTTTAGTTCTAATTTATATTTTATTGAGAATTAAGTTTTCCTTGGAGCTCTGATGTCTATATACACATCTTTTCCAGATTACTACATAGGTATTTTTTTAAAGATATATAAATATATTTTTTAAAAGATATTTTCTGTTTGTATGGTAAAAACATGAAATATTTTAATTCTTGAAAGCTATTCCCCCAAATGAATATAGTATAAAAAGTAAAGGTATGAAAGTATTCATTTGAGGGTAATTCTTAGTAACAGAACTTGGAAATGTTAAAAAATTATTCATAACACTTACTAAAGGTGGCAAGAAAAACTTTATTCAAGGTAAGGGTACTACAATGGGGGCTTATACTAGGGGACGGAGATTGAGCTTAAGTCTGACTCAGGGACACAGTTGGGATTGATAGCTAAGGAACAGGGTGGGTCCATGGGGTTGCAAACAGAGACTGGGCAACTGAAAAGCAATGAACAACAGCAACAGGGTGGGTGGACCTCAGGGTGAGGGTGGATTCTGGCTGAAGTGAGAGGATCATTGCTGACCTAGGCAAGGGTGATAGGATACTGAGCTGGGTGATAAGGAATTTGATCTGATACTGAGGGTGGTCCGATCAAGGGTGTGTTATTTTTTCTAAACTCACTTAGCAGATTCTGGCTAAAATTGGACTAAATGGACAGGCGCCCCTGGATAAAGACATGGCCCAAAGTTGGCAGTGCATTAATTAACTACTGCTGCATAACAAATTACCCTAAACTAACAGCTTAAAATCTCAAAATTTTTGAGATCATTCCAATCTCAAAAACGACACAATGATCTCTGTTTGTTTCTAAGGCAAACCATTCCATATAACGGTAATCCAAGTCTATGCCCTGACCAGTAATGCTGAAGAAGCTGAACTTGAACAGTTCTATGAAGACTTACAAGACCCTTTAGAACTAACACCCAAAAGAGATGTCCTTTATTTATAGGGGACTGGAATGTAAAAGTAGGAAGTCAAGAAACACCTGGAGTAACAGGTAAGTTCAGCCTTGGAATACAGAATGAAGTAGGGCAAAGGCTAATAGAGTTCTGCCAAGAGACCGCACTGGTTATAGCGAACACCCTCTTCCAACAACACAAGAGAAGACTTTACACATGGACATCACCAGATGGTCAACACTGAAATCAGATTGATCATATTCTTTGCAGCCTAAGATGGGGAAGCTCTATACAGTCAGCCAAAACAAGACCAGGAGCTGACTGTGGCTCAGATCATGAACTCCTTATTGCCAAATTCAGACTGAAATTGAAGAAAGTAGGGAAAACCACTAGACCATTCAGGAGTGACCTAAATTAAATCCCTTATGACTATACAGTGGAAGTGAGAAATAGATTTAAAAGACTAGATCTGAGAGACAGAGTGCCTGATGAACTATGGACAGAGGTTCATGACATTGTACAGGAGACAGCAATCAAGATCATCCGCAAGAAAAAGAAATGCAAAAAAGCAAAATCGCTGTCTGAGGAGGCCTTACAAATAGTGTGAAAAGAAGGGAAGCGAACAGCAAAGGAGGAAAGGAAAGATATACGCATTTGAGTGCAGACTTCCGAAGAATAGCAAGGAGAGATAAGAAAGCCTTCCTCAGTGATCAATGCAAAGAAATAGAGGAAAACAATAGAATGGGAAAGACTAGAGAACTCTTCAAGAAAATTAGAGATACCAAGGGAACATTTCATGCAAAATGGGCTCAATAAAGGACAGAAATTATAGGGATGTAACAGAAGCAGAAGATATTAAGAAGAGGTGGCAAGAATACACAGAAGAACTGTACAAAAAAGATCTTCACAACCCAACTAATCACGACGGTGTGATCACTCACCTAGAGCCAGACATCCTGGAATGTGAAGTCAAGTGGGCCTTAGAAAGCATCACTATGAACAAAGCTAGAGGAGGTGGTAGAATTCCACTTGAACTGTTTCAAATCCTGAAAGATGATGCTGTGAAAGCGCTGCACTGAATATGTCAGCAAATTTGGAAAACTTAGCAGTGGCCACAGGACTGGAAAAGGTCGGTTTTCATTCCAATCCCAAAGAAAGGCAATGCCAAAGAATGCTCAAACTACCGCACAATTGTACTCATCTCACACACTAGTAAAGTAATGCTTTAAATTCTCCAAGCCATCAAGCATATGGAGGCTAAATAACACGCTTCTGAATAACCAACAAATCATAGAAGAAATCAAAAACGAAACCAAAATATGTATAGAAATGAATGAAAATGAAAACACAACAACCCAAAACCTATGGGACACTGTAAAAGCACTGCTAAGGGGAAGGTTCATAGCATTACAGGCTTACATCAAGAAACAAGAAAAAAACCAAATAAATAACCTAACTCTACACCTAAAGCAATTAGAGAAGGAAGAAATGAAGAACCCCAGGGTTAGCAGAAGGAAAGAAATCTTAAAAATCAGGGCAGAAATAAATGCAAAAGAAACTAAAGAGACCATAGCAAAAATCAACAAAGCTAAAAGCTGGTTTTTTGAAAAAATAAACAAAATTGACAAGCCATTAGCAAGACTCATTAAGAAACAAAGAGAGAAGAACCAAATTAACAAAATTAGAAATGAAAATGGAGAGATCACAACAGACAACACTGAAATACAAAGGATCATAAAAGACTACTACCAGCAGCTCTATGCCAATAAAATGGACAACTTGGATGAAATGGACAAATTCTTAGAAAAGTATAACTTTCCAAAACTGAACCAGGAAGAAATAGAAGATCTTAACAGACCCATCACAAGCAAGGAAATCGAAACTGTAATCAAAAATCTTCCAGCAAACAAAAGCCCAGGACCAGATGGCTTCACAGCTGAATTCTACCAAAAATTTAGAGAAGAGCTAACACCTATCTTACTCAAACTCTTCCAGAAAATTGCAGAAGAAGGTAAACTTCCAAACTCATTCTATGAGGCCACCATCACCCTAATTCCAAAACCAGACAAAGATGCCACAAAAAAAGAAAACTACAGGCCAATATCACTGATGAACATAGATGCAAAAATCCTTAACAAAATTCTAGCAAACAGAATCCAACAACATATTAAAAAAATCATACACCATGACCAAGTGGGCTTTATCCCAGGAATGCAAGGATTCTTTAATATCCGCAAATCAATCAATGTAATACACCACATTAACAAATTGAAAGATAAAAACCATATGATTATCTCAATAGATGCAGAGAAGGCCTTTGACAAAATTCAACACTCATTTATGATTAAAACTCTCCAAAAAGCAGGAATAGAAGGAACATACCTCAACATAATAAAAGCTATATATGACAAACCCTCAGCAAGCATCACCCTCAATGGTGAAAAATTGAAAGCATTTCCCCTGAAATCAGGAACAAGACAAGGGTGCCCACTCTCACCACTACTATTCAACATAGTGTTGGAAGTTTTGGCCACAGCAATCAGAGCAGAAAAAGAAGTAAAAGGAATCCAGATAGGAAAAGAAGAAGTGAAACTCTCACTGTTTGCAGATGACATGATCCTCTACATAGAAAACCCTAAAGACTCTACCAGAAAATTACCAGAGCTAATCAATGAATATAGTAAAGTTGCAGGATATAAAATTAACACACAGAAATCCCTTGCATTCCTATATACTAACAATGAAAAAACAGAAAGAGAAATTAAGGAAACAATACCATTCACCATTGCAACAAAAAGAATAAAATACTTAGGAGTATATCTACCTAAAGAAACAAAAGACCTATACATAGAAAACTATAAAACACTGATGAAAGAAATCAAAGAGGACACAAACGGATGGAGAAACATACCGTGTTCATGGATTGGAAGAATCAATATTGTCAAAATGGCTATTCTACCCAAAGCAATCTATAGATTCAATGCAATCCCTATCAAGTTACCAACGGTATTTTTCACAGAACTAGACCAAAGAATTTCACAATTTGTATGGAAATACAAAAAACCTCGAATAGCCAAAGTAATCTTGAGAAAGAAGAATGGAACTGGAGGAATCAACCTGCCTGACTTCAGACTCTACTACAAAGCCACAGTCATCAAGACAGTATGGTACTGGCACAAAGACAGAAATATAGATCAATGGAACAGAATAGAAAGCCCAGAGATAAATCCACGGACCTATGGACACCTTATCTTTGACAAAGGAGGCAAGGATATACAATGGAAAAAAGACAACCTCTTTAACAAGTGGTGCTGGGAAAACTGGTCAACCACTTGTAAAAGAATGAAACTAGAACACTTTCTAACACCATACACAAAAATAAACTCAAAATGGATTAAAGATCTAAATGTAAGACCAGAAACTATAAAACTCCTAGAGGAGAACATAGGCAAAACACTCTCAGACATAAATCACAGCAAGATCCTCTATGACCCACCTCCCAGAATATTGGAAATAAAAGCAAAACTAAACAAATGGGACCTAATGAAACTTAAAAGCTTTTGCACTACAAAGGAAACTATAAGTAAGGTGAAAAGACAGCCCTCAGATTGGGAGAAAATAATAGCAAATGAAGAAACAGACAAAGGATTAATCTCAAAAATATACAAGCAACTCCTGCAGCTCAATTCCAGAAAAATAAATGACCCAATCAAAAAATGGGCCAAAGAACTAAACAGACATTTCTCCAAAGAAGACATACAGATGGCTAACAAACACATGAAAAGATGCTCAACATCACTCATTATCAGAGAAATGCAAATCAAAACCACAATGAGGTACCATTACACGCCAGTCAGGATGGCTGCTATCCAAAAGTCTACAAGCAATAAATGCTGGAGAGGGTGTGGAGAAAAGGGAACCCTCTTACACTGTTGGTGGGAATGCAAACTAGTACAGCCGCTATGGAGAACAGTGTGGAGATTTCTTAAAAAACTGGAAATAGAACTGCCATATGACCCAGCAATCCCACTTCTGGGCATACACACTGAGGAAACCAGATCTGAAAGAGACACGTGCACCCCAATGTTCATCGCAGCACTGTTTATAATAGCCAGGACATGGAAGCAACCTAGATGCCCATCAGCAGATGAATGGATAAGGAAGCTGTGGTACATATACACCATGGAATATTACTCAGCCGTCAAAAAGAATTCATTTGAATCAGTCCTAATGAGATGGATGAAACTGGAGCCCCTTATACAGAGTGAAGTAAGCCAGAAAGATAAAGAACATTACAGCATACTAACACATATATATGGAATTTAGAAAGATGGTAACGATAACCCTATATGCAAAACAGAAAAAGAGACACAGAAATACAGAACAGACTTTTGAACTCTGTGGGAGAATGTGAGGGTGGGATATTTCAAAAGAACAGCATGTATACTATCTATGGTGAAACAGATCACCAGCCCAGGTGGGATGCATGAGACAAGTGCTCGGGCCTGGTGCACTGGGAAGACCCAGAGGAATCTGGTGGAGAGGAAGGTGGGAGGGGGGATCGGGATGGGGAATACGTGTAAATCTATGGCTGATTCATATCAATGTATGACAAAAATAAAAAATAAAAAAAAAATTAATAGAACCAAAAAAAATAAATAAATAAAATAAATAAATTCTCCAAGCCAGGCTTCAGCAATACATGAACCGTGAACTTCCATACGTTCAAGCTGGTTTTAGAACAGGCAGAGGAACCAGAGATCAAATTGCCAACATCCACTGGATCATTGAAAAAGCAAGAGAGTTCCAGAAAAACATCTATTTCTGCTTTATTGACTATGCCAAAGCCTTTGACTGTGTGGATCACAATAAACTGTGGAAAATTCTGAAAGAGATTGGCATACCAGACCACCTGACCTGCCTCTTGAGAAACCTGTATGCAGGTCAGGAAGCAACAGTTAGAACTGGACATGGAACAACAGACTGGTTCAAATAGGAAAAGGAGTGTGTCAAGGCTGTATATTGTCAGCCTACTTATTTAACTTATGTGCAGAGTACATCATGAGAAACACTGGGCTGGAGGAAACACAAGCTGGAATCAAGATTGCCAGGAGAAATCTCAATAACCTCAGATATGCAGATGACACCACCCTTATGGCAGAAAGTGAAGAAGAACTAAAAAGCCTCTTGATGAGTGAAAGAGGTGAGTGAAAATGTTGGCTTAAAGCTCAACATTCAGAAAACTAAGATCATGGCATCTGGTCCCATCACTTCATGGCAAATAGATGGGGAAACAGTGGAAACAGTGTCAGACTTTATTTTTGGGGCTCCAAAATCACTGTGGATGGTGATTGCAGCCATGAAATTAAAAGATGCTTACTGCTTGGAAGTAAAGTTATGACCAACCTAGATAGCATATTAAAAAGCAGAGACATTACTTTGTCAACAAAGGTCCGTCTAGTCAAGGCTATGGCTTTTCCAGTGGTCATGTATGGATGTGAGATTTGGTCTGTGAAGAAAGCTGAGTGATGAAGAACTGATGCGTTTGAACCGTGGTGTTGGAGAAGACTCTTGAGAATCCCTTGGACTGCAAGGAGATCCAACCAGTCCTTCCTAAAGGAGATCAGTCCTGGGTGTTCATTGGAAGGACTGATGCTGAAGCTGAAACTGCCGTCCTTTGGCCGCCTCATGTGAAGAGTTGACTCATTGGAAAAGACCCTGATGCTGGGAGGGATTGGGGAAAGGAGGAGAAGGGGACACCAGAGGATGAGATGCCTGGATGGCATCTCCAACTCGATGGACATGAGTTTGAGTAAACTCTGGGAGTTGGTGATGGACAGGGAGGCCTGGCGTGCTGCGATTCATGGGGTGGCAAAGAGTCAGACACGACTGAGCGACTGAACTGAACTGAACTGAAGCAAAGTTACTCTGATACAGTGGAAGATGTGCAATTTTGTGTGCATTAAATTTGAAGATAAGGAAGATTTAAGGCTTAAGAGAAAAGGGAGAATTAGAAGGATTGATTGCAGAGTGACTCGTCTCATATATTTCATGGTCACCTGAAATGTGAGTTTGCGTCTTCCAGGGTCTGGGGTCATTACCTTCCACCTTTACCTTGACCCACATAAAAAGGTGTAAGGCTCTCAGAGTATAACGTGCCTCAGACCTCATACCCATTCTCCCCGGTTCTCTTTCAGTTTGACTTCTGTGGGGGTGGCTGTTGTTTCAGCTTTTCCCGTCAGATCCCCTCAGCCCACATGGCAGAGCCTTTTGATGCCTGTCTTTGCTATGGAGTAGATTCCAGGGGGTGGGAATCTACACTCTAGGTCCAAGAGAACAGATATTTATCCAACTTCTTTCCAGAGACCCAGGGAGTGGAGATCTGCGGACCTTTGGGGATTAAACTGGGAAAAGTGAGCAAGTGAGGGAGTGGCTGTGTAACCAGGAAGGGTTCATTCTGACTCCACGCTGGATCTGTTTCTATGAATTTAACCGTTGTTTTTGTCATTTTTGTTATCATCGTCTTACACAGTGGCCTGCTTCAGAGAACCCTACTCCCTCTGCCTGAGCCTTAAACTAAAGTGCCTTTGTGTAGCTCACAGGGAGATAGTCTGAGCCTGCCCACCTGTGAATGCCTGTAAGAAAGGAAATACCATATCCCCCTGCCTGAGGCTTGCCATTCTAGGGAATAATTGCAAGAATGAAATGGTCTTTTTCACTTTCTTTCCTTACTTTCCCCTTTCTCTCATCCGTACAAGAACCTAGGATCCAGGCCCCAAGAAGATGGTTATTTTGAGGTGTTAGTCTGCCAACTTCTGTGTCAGCTGACTTTCTGAATAAAGTCTTATTTCTCTCCTCTCAGATTCGTTGGCCTCTCATGAGATGAGCAGAGTGAGCTTGGACTTGGTAACAGCTGCGAACATGTAGATCAATCTAGCAGGACTGGGGTCACCTTCACAGTATGAGGTTGTTCCCCCCGCACCGTGATCTCAGGGCTCCTTTCACTTATTTACACCTGTGTTAATTTCTCAACAATGTTTTCTTGTTTTCACTTCATAAGCCTCTTACCTACTGGGTTAATCATATTCCTAAGTATTTACTTTTTTGATAGTATCATGAATTGAATTTTTAAAAGTACCCTTTTTGCTTCTTCATTTTTAGTAACTGGAAAACGATAGGTTTTCTAGCATTACTTCGCGTAACCCTGTGGGAGATCCTACATTGAACAGGTATAGTGTCATGAAGAGTGCTGGTTTTCCTGTTTGTGGGGCAGGTGACAGGCAGTGGGCAGGTGGGACTGTGAGGTGGTGTCTGCAGCCCATGGGCAGTAAGATGACCACACAAAGGGTGATCTAGGACACATGACCATCTAAGGACCTGAAATGGCCCCAGGTTCCATCTGACTTATGGGGGAAGGAAAGGCATGGAACACGTCTTTTTTTTTTTTTTCATTTTAAGAAAAAAGTCATCAATGTATCAAGACCTTAATATGTGATATTGTAAAAGCACCAACTATTCTCATATTGGTGTCTGGTGACAATAATTTGTGGAAACTCCACAAACGAGGAGCAAAGTGAACTTAATCTCCATAACAATAATTCAACATCATGTGGCAAGAGTTAGACAAAGAAATTGAACAGGAAGAATCAATGGTGGGTCTTAGCAGTGAGGGCCATGGAGAGGCAGTTGTTCCAAAAGACCCAAATGTAAGATGCACCTTACCTGCTCCCGTGTTGGTGCAGCAGTAACTGAAGGAATCTCTCCAGTGGAGAAAAAGCACAGGCGTTCATGTTGAGGGCTGATGAGTGGGTTCAGAGCTCTTGAAACTCCTGGGAATGGGCAGATGCCCCAGGGATGGAGATTAAAGGCTCCCGAGTCAGAGTTCAGATCCGAGATGACCTCAGCCAGACCCCAACCTCAGCCCCTGAATTCAGGGCAAAGAGATGCTGTGTCCCTAGAGATGGGGACATGAACTTTCTGTTTCCTTTGAGACCTTCTCCTGGGAATGGGCTGCTGGAGGGCCTTCAAGGACAGAGGGGACAGGAGGAGCCTCCATGCCCAGCCAGACCCCTGGATGAGCTGGAGTCGGGGAGACAGTAGCAGCAGCAGGTCCAGCCAGATGCCAAGCAGGAAGCCGCTGGGCGGCCCCACCTCCCCCAGATGGAAGGGAGTCCGTACCATTTCTGGTCTAGTTCCCGCAGGCCTGGAGCTCTGGGTGAGCTGAGAAGCTGTCACAGGAAAGGCAGGAGCAGCAGCCTGGTATCATCTCAGCCCAGTGATGGCCAAGGAGCCAGAACTCCAGATTTGAGACCTGGGAAATGAGCAGAGACCCCGAGATCTGAAATGGAGCAGGGACCCCGTGCGTCCACTACTGGTATCAGAGAGGAGAGCTGTTGGGACCAGGACCCACACTGGACACTCTGATGAGTCCAGAATCAGACAGAACTGTACTGTGTCTCTCTGGTTCTGACCTGACCCATCATGGACTCTGACCCCAGGGCACCTGCCCCTGGCACCAGGGATTTCTGCTCAAGTTGAGAAAATCAGACAATGACTTGTTGCAAAGGAAATCTGAAGAAGGGGTGAATTAAGAAAGATGTGAACAGATTTTTCTGGACTAAGTTCCCTGGTGTGATTCTGAACCCAGTCTTAGGCCAAAGAGACAAATGAAGCAGCTGCCTTTGCAGAGGATGTTTCTGCCCCCAGAGCCCAGACTCTGCGAGGACAGGAGGTTTTTGTTATCACTTCCTGCCTGGCATGGAACACTGTGCCATCATTGCCGCTAGTGTCATAAGATGCACAGTAATAATCAGCCTCGTCCGCAGCCTGGAGCGAAGTGATGGTCAGGGTGCCTGTGTTGCCAGACTTGGTGCCAGAGGATCGGTCGGGGACCCCCGAGGGTCGTTTGTTACTATCATAGATCAGGGTTTTAGGGGCTGATCCTGGGAGGTGTTGCTACCAGCTCACACCCAAGAGCCCAATGTTGCTGCTGCTTCCAGTGCAGGAGATGGTGACCCTCTGGCCCAGGGACCCGGACACAGAGGGCGGCTGGGTCAGCACAGCCTGGGCCCAGGATCCTGGAAGGGGGAGAGACAGAGATGATGACTTGGGGGTCCAGACACGAGAGCAGGGAGCAGGGCCCGTGTGTCTTCCCAGAACCCTTCCCCTGTCCCCCCATCCAGTCACCTGTGCAGAGAGCAACCAGGGCGAGGAGCAGAGGGGACCAGGCCATGGTGGACATGGTCAGGGCGTCCTGCCTTCTGTGGCCCCACAGCTGAGCAGAGCGTCCCCACACCGCTCCTTCCCCTCTTCATGTTCTGAGAAGGGGAGGGGCCTTTCATGCAAATGACCCCCACCCCCAGCTCTCTGACCCCTCCCTGGGCCCTGGTTCATGTCCTTCTGCTGGAGAGTGGCAAGGGTGTAGGCAGGGGCGGGGCTGCGGGGGGCCCAGGGCTCGGAGGTCCCAGCTGGCAGCCCAAGTACTCAGGGCTCTGAGCTGTGACCTCCAACCCCCTGGCCTCCTCCAGCACAGGGTCATGAGCCAGGGCTGATCCCACCTCTCACCCCCACAGACTCACAGGAATGGCCGCCAGGCGCCCCCTGGTGGCCAGGCCCGGACACACATCCCATGACCTAGAGATGAGAACCTCAGAACAGCTCCTGCCCCTGCTCCGCGCACGGTCCACTCCTTAAGGCCGCGTCAGGCGCCCCTTCTGTGTGCTCCATGACCTCATGGCCGTCTGGGGCTCACCTCAAGTCTCCCCTCAGACCCTCAGGGCAGTCTGTCCACAGCACCCTTGGCTGCTCAGAGGTCAGGATACAGGGAGTGTCTGTGACACAAAGTCCTTTAACTCATGATCAAGTCAGGTCGTCCGTGACCACCCCATGGATGTAGCTACCTGGCTGTGCAGGCCGTCAGATTCTTTCCTCTTTTATTAGTAATGAATCAGTGTGTCTTACACACACACAGACGCACAGACACACACACACACAATATTCAAGGCCCTTTTCCAGGGGTCTGTAGGCACGTTGTTCATAAATATACTCCCTAACCCAACTATACTATTTTGCTGGCCTCCTCTTTCCCATATGAGTTGTATAAAATATATCCTAGCTTTCCCTCTGTATCTGCTTGGAGTCAGAAGCTGTCTTCATGAGTCAGGCTTACTCTGCCCGCAACTCCCAGGACACACAGGATAAAGAGATCTTGGTGGCACTGCCTGTGACCAGGTGCCCATGTCATGATCACTCTCCTGGTCTTCCCCTCCCATCCTAGGACAGGAGCTCACAATCGTCAAGGAAATTGAGTGGCTGCATCTGGAGCCAGAGGAACAATGGTGGGTCTGAGGGCCGGGGACCAGCAGACATCAGGGTGTGGGTTTTCCATGGGACCTGTTGGTGCACAGACGCATCACATCCCCAGCTCTGCTGCCCTTTCAGGACAAGTGGACCTGAGGACTAAACCTGCCGCTGGCCCGGCTGAGGCAGCACAGACTGCGCTCAGGACCCTGGCGGGGGCCGGGGGGCACGTCACTGCCGCGGAGCCTGACACGAGGGGACGACGGGAACCCTGCGCGGAGTGGGAACTGGCGTCCCTCCTGGTGACGTCTGGAGGCCCCGCCTGTCACCCCTGCTCTGACCCGCCACCTTCTCAAGAGATAACACGCAGGAGGCAGCGCTGTCAGTGATGAAGTGCTCGTGCAATCTGGCCGCTCACTGCTGACATTTCTACTCAGCGTGTCTTGAAGACAACATTTCACCACTGGTTTGAATTTTCTTATATGTTTCTCGGTCAATATTTATTGTTTTCCTACTGATATGGTCAAAGTGCATATTATCTTTTATTCGGCTGGGACCAGAATATCTCACACTTTGAATTACTGATAAAATTATATAATTATAAAGTTACATATTATTTGTAATAATTGTGATCCTGAATGTTTTTGTAGTCATTCTAATGAATTGTCAGTATAATCTCGAGTCCTAAAGGTATTGATTCTTCATTTCAACCTATTTTCATTTTTAGTGTTGTTTCGAACATTGATTTGATCGAGTCATGAGGAAGCGAAGGTCCATCAGAAGATTCTCCCCCTGACATGCACGCCACTCCACGAAACACACAGGAACAACCTGGCAGCATCCCGTTTGATGCAGGGCGTCTTCTCGCTCTTTCTGGGATGGCCAAGGCAGCTGTGGAGAAAATTTCTGTTTCTGTGTGGTTGGGGGGACATGATGGGTGGTCTTTAGATTTTCTATTCAGTGTTCATAGGTCTAAGTTCCATTTCTAAGCTTTGGAAATGCTGCCAGGAACCCACAAATCACACTGGCGCCGTCTTCTGTTTAGAAACGCTGAATCCGAATTCTCAACAGGTTGCAGGTCACACAGGCGTTCCTGGGGGTGAGGTGACCCCAGGTGCCCACTGCAGGTGAAGCTCAGGGAACCCCCAACAGCACCCACGTGGCCTCTGCACCCACACCCCACTGCCCTCACCCACCTGGTCTGGGCCACGTCCAGGACTTAAGCTGTTCTCCCAGCCTCACAGGGATTTCTCAGAAGAAAACACTTTTCCTGGAGTTCAAGGGCTAAGTCCTGAACCTCCCCTTCCTCAGACACATCAGGGCACCGGGGCCTAGAGGAGGATGGTTCCAGGGCTGTTTCATCCTCTATGTCTTTTCTCACAGTTTCCATTCTTTTTGCCCCAACTTCCTACCTCATGCTTCGTGGCAAGTGAAGACTGTTTGCTGGGAGAATTTGGATCAAGTTGGGAATAATTGTTGTATTTTTAAATACTTTTAGTAGCAAATAATAGCTTCACTATGTTGTGCTATTTTCAATGTTTGTTGTCTTAGTGGCATTCAGGGCTTGGAGCTAAAAGGAGGAGTATTTATTATATTGGTGGGAGAATGAAATTTTATTTCTTGTTCACTCAATTCCTTAAACACCAGAAATCACAGTGTTCTATCATCAAAGATTACTTTTAATTATAGTCTGATTGATACATATATGAAGGCCAAAATCCCAATGATATAACACAAAAATGTATTTTCACCATTTTCAATGACATCCCATTTTGAACTGGCAATAGCAAAGAACTAGAAAGTCATTGATTGATTTGGAAAATAATTTAAATAGATTTATCATTCTGCAATATCAAAGTATTGGTCAAAATATATTTTAAGCATGTATCATGATAAAAAAGAATTTATAGAAAAACATTGTGTTAGAGAGTAGTAACATCCTGATTTTTCTAAACCTTTTGGACATATAGAGTTAATTACTACACTTCCACATAAAAAAATAAAATGAATAATTTAAAGCTACTTGATAGGTGTTTCTTAAGTTTGCTTTATTTTCTGGCTTACATCCCAGATATTGAGAAAGTGTGGACAATAATAACTGGGCAATAAATAATTTTTCTCCTCAGAAAATTTTTTTAGATATCTCTTCCAATATATTGTAATTTTTAGTGCAAAGAGTTCCACTTTTACTCAGATGTATCCTTAAGTGTTTTATATATATCATATTACAGATGCTGTTACTTTTATTTTTAAAAATCTAGGTCCAATGCTCATCTACAGAATATAATGAAATTCTGCATGTTTGCTTTTATATCGCAAAACCCCAAGTGAAACACACAGAAGCACGTCTTAGTGACCACTTGACCCTGAGCTGGACCTGGCATGAATCCACCTCTTCCATGCCCTTCCACCGTCTCCAGTGGGAGGTTTTTACCTCTGATTAAGAAAAGTTTTGACAATGCCAACGAATGTTCAAATAATTGCACAACTGCACTGATTTCACATGCCAGCAAAGCAATGCTCAAAAGTCTCCAAGATAGGCTTCAACAGTACAAAAGCTGAGAACTTCCAGATGTTCAAGCTGGATATAGAAAAGGCAGAGGAAGCAGAAATCAAATGGCAAACATCTGCTGGATCATAGAAAAAGCAAGAGAGTTCCAGAAAAACTTCTCCTTCTGCTTCGCTGACTTCCCTAAATCCTTTGACTGTGTGGATCACAACAAACTGTGGAAAATTCTGAAAGATATGTGAATACCAGACAACCTTACCTGCCTGCTGAGAAACCTATATGCAGGTCGGGAAGCAAAAGTTAGAATGGGACATGGACAAAATGGGACATGGTACCAAACTGGGAAATGACCATGTCAAGGCTGTATATTGTCCCCTTGCTTATTTAACTTATGTGCAGAGTCCATCATGCAAAATGCCGGGCTGGATGTAGCACAAGCTGGAATCAGGATTGCAGGAGAAATATCAATAACCTGAGATGTGCAGATGACACCACCCTTATGGCAGAAAGCGAAGAGGAACTAAAGACCCTCTTAATGAAAATGAAAGAGGAGAATGAAAAAGCTGGCTTAAAACTTAACATTAAAGAAACGAAGAACATGCCATTCAGTCCCATCACCTCAAGGCAAATAGATGGGGAAACAAGGGAAACAGTGACTTTATTTTCTTGGGCTCCAAAATCACTGCAGATGGTGACTCCAGTCATGAAATTAGGAGAGGCTTGCTCCTTGGAAGAAAAGCTATGACAAACCTAGGCAGCATATTAAAAAGCACAGACATTAGTTTGCCAACACAGGTCCATGTAGTAAAAGCTATTGTTCTTCCACTAGTCATGTACAGATGTGAGAGAGTTGGACCATCAAGAAGGCTGAGTGCCAAAGAATTGATGCTTTTGAACTGTGGTGTTGGAGAAGACTCTTGAGAGTCCTCTGGACTGCAAAGAGATCAAACCAGTCAGTCCTAAAGAAAATCAATCCTGTATATTCATTGTAAGAACTGATGCTGAACCTGAAGCTCCAGTCATTTGCCACGTGATGCGAAGAGATGACTCACTAGAAAGGACCCTGATTGTGGGAATGATTGAAGGCAGAAGGAAAAGGGGAGGAGAGAGAATGAGATGGTTGGATGGCATCACAGACTAAATCCACATGAGTTTGAGCAAGCTCCATCCAGGGACAGTGAAGGAAAGGGAGTCCTTGGCGGGGTCCCCAAAGTGTGCCTGGATGCCCCAGGCCTTCATTTCCCCCCAGCCCATGCCCGAGGAGGGGCTGCCGTGCAAATGGGGGTCCACCCACGGCTAGCCCAGCCCCGCCCTGAGCCCTGATGTTGGAGCTCAGCTCACAGCCCAGACTGAGCAGGAGGGAGGGGGCTTCCCCTCAGGGAGACCCTGAGAGGAAGCACCTGCTGAGACTACACAGGTCCCTACTCAGGGGTCTCTGCAGTCAGAGAGGACACACTGCTGAGTCCCCCCCAGGAGCACAGGCCCCGCCCCCAGCCCAGGTCCCGGGGTGAGGGGTGCTCCCAGAGCAGCTGGGCAGGGACCCCAGGGCAGTCCCACAGCGCCCCCTGCAGGCCACAGTGCACAGCTTCGGTGTGGATCAAAGTTTTGGGATCCCTGGTGGTCCTCAGCTCACCTGGTCCCTGTCTCCTTTCACACATCCGTGGATGTATCTGCTTCCCACATACGTATTCTTTTATGCTGAGCCTGATCCTATAATGTCGTCATTTCCAAAAGCAAGTCTTGGAAAGCTCAGTATATGTAACCACTGAAGGTTACAGTACCCTCCCTGCCGCCCCCCACCCCCCACTCATTTTAGAATGAGTGCATTCTAAAAAAGCTAACTGGCCCAGGTGTATGTACATCAATGCAGATGTCAGTGACAAGAGGGCAGGAAGGCGGTTTGAAGGACAGTTAGGGGTGTTTGTGGCAATGCTTTAGCTAGAATTCTCCAGCAACAAGCACAATGACGTATTTTAAACATGGAAAATCTGCAAACACTTCAAAAGTCAAGCCATGCTTTCAGAATTCTGATGGTTTTAGACTGATTTGTGAATATCTATTAGTTTGGCTGGTATAATGTTTACATTTCTTTAGTCATGAGTGAGAGTAATCTTCCCATAGTGGAGCTTTCTCTTGATTGTGTCATATATATTTTCAGAACCTTGTCTTAGAGATGATACAATTTGTTGCTTTTATGAGCAAAACTTTCTGCATGAGCATTCTCTTGCTGAATGTTCTAGTTGAGTAGAATAATGGCCTTGTCTTGGATTGTAAATGGAGAAACCATCATTTCCTCAGCATATCATGTATGTATATTCACGTCAGTTGTGCAAATTCTTCACAATCATCTAGACCCATCTCTCTGTAAATGACCTGTAAGCATGATCAGTTACTGTCTCAGGCTCTTTCCTCAGATATCAGAGTAAAATCCTAAAAGTAGAGATTCATGGTTTGTGCGGTGGACATTTTTAGGACTTAAGCGCTGGAAGCAGCATCTCAAGTAACCCCTAAAAGATTGCTCTGAGGAGGCAGGGGGTGGGGGTGGTGGAAATTCAAGTTATATAGAAGATTTATAACAAACGGCAGGTAGTCTGAACTAGAAAGGTTGTTTGTTTTTTTCATTAATGCAAACCATACATGTCAAGTCAAGGAATTTAGCACTTTTCTATGTATGGGAAGATGCAAGAGTCTTTTGCTTTGATATACACGTCAGCTATCCGGAGTCAGCATCCTGTGATTTTTACATTCTGAGATTCCTCAGGGCTCACCCTAGGGAGTGGCTGCAGCATGATGGCTGCTAGATGGCAGACTTTCTGTCCTGAGTTCCCTCAAGGCTCACCAGCCACCTTCCATGGTGGGTGCAATTGCTGAAGACTGTGACATCTTTTGTTACTGATATGAAAGGAAGTGTTCCATTTCTCAATGGCTGTGTGTGTGAGTGTGTGTGTCAGAGAGAAACTGTGCCACAGGTGTCCGCAGGACACCTTCCTTCAAAGTCTACCTTGAGTCCTCGTGCCCATCCCAGTCTTCCCCTGCCTCACCCTGTCATCTTGTGACTCCTTCACATCTGAGGCTGAATCTGCAGGCAAACCAACCCTGGGAACTTCTCTGTAAGGTCTCCAGGCTCTGGGCCTGGAGCTGAGGAATCCACAGGAAGCCATGTCCGTGGAGCCGGATTTCCTTCAGACAGAAGGAGGATTGGGGCAGACACCTCTGTCGGCAACTCCGTGGAGTGGAAGCTGGGTCATGTTGAGTGGAGAGAGCTGTCCCCTGTCTTCCCTGCAGGATCTGGAAGGATGGAGCCCAGCCCCACATCTGAGGGTCTGCAGGCCCACGAAGCCCAGGGTAGGAATCCATGTCCGTGGAGCAGGATTTCCTTCAGACAAAAGGAGGATTGGGGCAGACAACTCTCTCGGCAACTCCATGGAGCAGAGACAGGTTGTGTTGAGTGGACATGGCTGTCCCCTGCCTTCCCGGCAGGATCTGGAAGGATGGAGCCCAGCCCCACATCTGAGGGTCTGCAGGCCCACGAAGCCCAGGGCAGGCGAGCCACAGCCCCATCTTCCTGCACCCACACCAGAGCCGAGGCCCCGGGCCCTGCTCTGTTTGGGTCTTTGCCACAGCAGGATCCAGGGGTACCCTCAGAATGAACGGCGTTGGCGAATGACAGAGAGAGAGAGAGAAAGACCAGACCGGAGTGTGCAGCAGAGTCTGGCAGTTACTTTATTTTTCCCCGTAGCCTTTATACCCTAAGTTGGTACATTTCTAAGGGGGCAGATAAGCACACAGACTTACTTTAACATTACATCAGCTTGTCCTTCACGAAACCAGGTGTTCTCTGTATATTTTTGTTTATGAGAGTCTTTTCCATAGATTTTTTGTACATTATCTTTTGGCCTTGAGCTTAGCAGAAAACAGAAAAGTGCAGTCTCATGGTACAGCAGGTTGTAACATAGTAGAAATACAATCCTATTAAACACAAACGTCAGTCTTTTTGCAGAAGTTCTCAGCTACATTTATCTAAAAAGTTTAGCACACAAAGACCCTGCGGCTCCGGTGAATCAGCCTCTATTTTAGCAGTCTTAGTTAAAATTAACAATTATCTTATTGTTTTACACTAGGGCAAAACTCTTATTTTTCTAAATCCTTAACTATATTAATGATAGTTTCTACTGCACAACCTCAGCACAATAACAGCAATCAAACATTGGTCCAATAATCACTTTTAGAATAATAATTTTTGTGTTCTCTAATAGGGCTTCCTCACCCCCTGAAGGGCTCTGTGCCTATTAGGGCCTTTTGATGGTTAATCTCTATGTATAATATCTTTTGGCCTTCAGGCCTGTTGACATTTTATGGCTTGCGCCTGGTGTAATGTTAAGCAACTTCAGTAGCCGACCCTGTCTTTTTTGTGGTTAATCTATTTTCTTTCTATTAGGCGTCATCTCCATGGGAACTAGATAGGATTGCATTTTTACAGAACAGAAATGCGAAGGATTGCAAAAATAGCAGATATAGCACAAAACAGGCTCTTAGTCTAAAAGTTAACTACCTGCAAGAAGTCGCCAGCTAATCTCCATCTAAACGATTTTCTATTAGGCACATTTGTGGCTATTTTATTTGTGGAGCCTTTCTCACCCCTCGGAAGGATCTATGCTTAATAGTTTCTTTTGTCAGCATACTGTGCTTAGGATGTTTAGAACAATCATGAGCATTTTTGCAATGAGAGCACACATTTACCAAACAAGCCAGAATGCCAGCAAAAGGGTTTGAATTGAAGTATTTCCTTCATCCCTGGCCCCTTCATAGGGTACCAGCGTCCAGGAGATTTATTAATCAGGGTTTTAAGTTGGTCTTTATTCAGTGAAAGAGGAGCAGGAGAACTTTCGGCAGGCAACACAAGAATCTGCAGCAGGGCAAACAAAGACAACAGCAGAAAGGGGGGAGGATACAGGGTGGGGTAGAGGCCGGGGCCAACCTGCAGGGTCCCTTGTGTCCTGAACGGCCTTGCGTGTCAGGTTTTTTCCTCATGACCTCGTCGCGGGTGGGATCTCCCACAACGTCTCCCGGCCCTGCTCAGGCCAGGTGTCTGCAGCTGGAGGACCAGCAGAGAGTGTCCACTCTGAATTTGGAAAAGACATCAGGAATGGGCCTTGGGGACCTGAGAAAGATGCTTCTGTGGTTGAGGAGTTTTTGGAAAATTCACAGACAGGGAACCTGGCAGAGAAGAAAGCCTGGCCTGTCCTGAGAGATGGAGCCAGGGCTTTCTCTGCTGACTCCTCAGGACTCACCTGCTGCAGGGTCTCTAAAGGGGAAAAAACCCGTATCTTCCCCAGGCAGTTACTCAGAGACTGAGTGACCATGAGTTTGGGAAAATTCAGTCCTGATAGCAGCACCATGGAAATGAAGAGGGAGCCGGAGCCAGGGCCCATGTCAGTGTCTGAGCTGTGGACATGGCCCTACAGCCCGGGACCCACACTCTGGGGGATGAGAGGATGGAGACGAAGGGGAACACGGCTGTGCTGGAGCACTTCCGGGGCAGACACAGCACTTCCTCTGGGGAACTGGCTCCCAGCGTTGAGGGAGGGGCAGCTGAATTCCGTCCACACCTGTGTGGGCCTGCCCTGTCTCAGGTCACAACCCTGTGTGTATCCTCCCTGTACTCACAGAGATCTCTGAGCAGAGAAGCCTCCCTGGCAGATCCCTTCACAGAAGCTGCTCGCTGAAAAAAAGACTCAGAGCCAAGGTCTGTGGGCCCAGGGTTTTTTGTCTCACTTCCCCGTCATCTGAAGCACAGTGGGAATGATAGCTGCTCCCACTGCCTTGACATGCAGCACAGTAACAATCTCGTCTTCAGACTGAGCCCTCGTGGTGGTGAGCGCAGCTTTGTTCCAGAGATGGAGCCGGAGTAGCGAGCAGGGACCCCAGACGGGTGGCTGTTTGTGCTGTAGATGAGCAGTCGGGAAGCCTGGCCTGGGTTCTGCTCTTGCCAGTTGGGGTCATTACTGGTGGTGACTGACCCAGAGCTCAGTCAACAGGTCAGGGTGACCGTCCCTCCTGGAGACACTGACAGTGCTGGCTCCTGGACCACAGTCTGCGCATCCATCCCTAAGAGCAACAAGAGAGAGACAGGGGTTGTTTGGAGACAAGGGCTCTAAGACCCTGCTTGGGAGTGCCCCAAGGATGCAGAGTCCCGGCCCCTGACCTGAGCAGTAAGTGAGGAGCCCGAGCAGAAGCATCATCCTGGCCATGGTGGGGACCCTCCCAGGACATGGCCTCCTCAGCCTCCTGGGCTGGAGGTGGGCTCCTGGGTCTTTTCCTGCCTCCCATCCCATCAGGAGGAGGAGGAGCCTCATGCAAATCATTTCCTGCCTCTCCCTGCCCAAGTCACTTGATGTCCCCTTGGCGGGGCGGTTCTTGAAGGAGGTAGATGCTGGACCTCTCACATATCAGGGACAGTACCGGGAGGAGACCCTGAGTGATGGGGTGACAACCTTCCCCTAATCAGCCCCCACGTCCTTCGATTCTCAAACCTGAATCTTTCCCTGCAGATGTGAGGCTGAATATAATGGATGTGCTCCCCTTCCTGCCCCAGCGATCCTGTTCACCCCAACACCATACTCCCCCGTGACTGTGAACCTCTCCTCCCTTCCCGTGGAATCACTTCCTGCTCCTTGTGAGGATCCGTGGGTGGCTCTTCCTCCAGCAGGAAACTCAAAAAGGAACCAGAGAGTCACATGTGATCTGTGGGGGCACAGGGTCTCCCCACACACAGGCTGTGAAACCACTGCTGGTCACGACCATCCAGGGCATCAGGGCTGTGTGGTTGACACCCACACCATCACCAGGTGTAGGGGCTTAGCTATCCTGGGCTCTGAGAACCACCAATAAATTGGGGTAGCTTCAATATATCTGCACTTTAGAAGAAAATTATATCGAGATTCTTTCAAAATATTAGATGAAAATAATAGAAAAATACATGACTCAACATCAGAACTTAAAATGATACTGTTGGTGTGAATATCATGAAGTGTTCTAAATTCCCTTTCCCCTAAATGGTCTTACGTGGAGCAGAAGGACTAGGAAGAGCAGCTAAGGGGGTTTAGGGTGAAAGCTTTTCAGTAAGTTGTGATGTACAGCCACAACATACTTGTTCTCAGCATGTGAAATGAAACAGGATTTGAAGTCCATTTCAGAGCTGCTGCTACAGTGTCTGCTGCAACAACATGCTGATAATTGTGTTCCTTTCTCAGTATCTGTGACTGAGGTCCGATTCCATCAGCCAAAGATCCGCACTGCTTGATCTGGAGCCTATTAAGCAAAAGTCCTCTGGTACAATGGAAAACATGTAATTTCGTGGGCATGGAATTTGATGATAAGGAAGATTTAAGGCTTAAAGGAAAAGGGAGGATTCGAAGGAATAATCCCACATATTGTAAAATGTGCATCTCGGTAAACTTTGGGCCCACAGCCCAGCCCTGCCTGCTGTGCAGACCCTGCACGTCTGTGTGAAAGGGCAGTGACAGGAGCAGGACACCAGCGTGGTGACATGCAGCGCTCACAGATCCATGTGCCCGCTGAGGCTGCGATTTCAGGGTGGGCGGCCCCCTCCCCAGTGGTCTGAAGTCACCTGTGAGCCTGAAAGGCTGTCCCAGGAGAGGTAGCAGCAGCTTGGGCCTCAGCTGAGCCCAGTGATGGCCAAGGAGCCTGAACTCCAGCCTTGAGACCAAGGAACCAAGCAGGGACTCCTGAGCGTCCACTACTAGCATTAGACAGGAGGAGAGCCTTTGGGACCAGGACGTAAACTGGACACTCAGATGTGTCCCGACTCAGACACCGCTGGACTCCACTTCTCTGGTTCTGACCTGACTTGTCCGGAACTCTGTCCCCAGGGCATCTGCCCCTGGAATCTAGGGATTTCTGCTCAGTTGGAGAAAATCAGATAGTATGTGGTTTCCAAGGAAAAGCCCGGGACGGGGAGTGGGATGGGGGAACTGCCGAATGAAGGAGATCTGAACAGATTTCCTGGAGCAAGTTCCCGGCGTGGGGCTCAGATCCCACTTTTAGACCAAACAAACCAAACATTTTGCTACTTTGGCAGAGGATGGTTCAGCCCCAGGAAGCCCATGACCTGGAGGAGAGCAGGTTTTTGTCTCACTTCCCCCCGGGCCTGGAGCACTGTGCCACATTGCCACTACTGTCATAAGCTGCACAGTAATAATCCCCCTCGTCCTCAGCCTGGAGCGAACTGATGGTCAGGGTGGCTGTGTTCCCAGACCTGGAGCCGGAGAATCGGTCGGGGACCCCCGAGGCTCGACTGGTTGCACCATAGATGAGCAGTCTGGGGGCTGATCCTGGGAGCTGTTGGTACCAGCTACCATAACCACGCCCAATGTTGCTGCTGCTTCCAGAGCAGGTGATGCTGACCCTCTGGCCCGGAGACCCAGACACGGAGGACGGCTGAGTCAGCACAGCCTGCGCCCAGGATCCTGGAAGGGAGAGAGACAGAGATGGTGACTCGGGGGTCCATCACGAGAGCAGGGAGCAGGGCCCGTGAGTCTTCCCAAGACCCTTCCCCTGTCCCCCCATCCAGTCACCTGTGCAGAGAGCGACCAGGGTGAGGAGCAGAGGGGACCAGGCCATGGTGGACATGGTCAGGGCGTCCTGCCTTCTGTGGCCCCACAGCTGAGCAGAGCGTCCCCACACCGCTCCTTCCCCTCTTCATACTCTGAGAGGGGGAGGGGCCTTTCATGCAAATGACCGTCCTCCCCCAACTCCCACAATGCTCTGATGACCTCTGGGACCTGGGTCAGCTTCCTGTGCCTGAGGGAGGCCAGTTGTGGTCAGACGTGGGGTTGCGTGGGGCTTGGGGGTGGGAGGTCACAGCGGGAACCCTGAGCAGAAAAAACCAGGAAGGACCAGGGGACTGGTCTCTGCTCTCACAGGTCCAGACACTCAGGAAAGGCCTCCGATCGCCCCCTGGTGTCCTGGCACAAACACACATCCTGACCTGGGGATCAGAGCTCTTAAGAGGCAACTTTCCACAAAGTGGTTTTGAAATTGCACCCTTCAGGCTGTGTCTGGGTGGGAAACAACAGCCAACTGTACCTTACCCTGTAGTGCATGTGAGTGTTACACAGTGGATGTCTGACTTGGAGATTTTAAATGAACCAAAATGTGTTCATGGATTAGTAAAAGTCTAAGGTCATCACTTAAAATAGATGCCTAAATTTAACTGAAGAAGATGTTGTTGTTAAATCATTAAGTTGTGTCCAACTCTGGCTCTGTTTTAATTTTGCATTGCCATGGTACTATTTCTAAAACATAATTTTCCTTGTAGCCTGTGTTCTTTAAACAAGATAATTTTAAAGACTTTCTGACACTATGGCATCTCCACTGAGGGATTTTTACGTCGCAGCCGGACGTTCTATCTGTGACAACAGGGCAGACTGAGTTATCAGAGCCATGGGTGGTCTCAGATCTGAGATGAGGGTCAGGACACGACACGGCAGGTTGATGTTCTCAGGACACTCAGACGTGACCATAGGGAGCAAAGCTGACTTAGACATGGTCCAGTAGGAGCAGCAGTGATCACCCTGGGGGCAGAGCCCCAGGAGAGCGTCTGCTTTCCCAGCCGAGGGCCCCAACAGCTTCTCTGCTCACTGTGCATAAAATCAATCCCACAGCAGCTGAGCACAGGCACTCCTCAGCCAGGAATCATTTCCCAGGTCTCAGGACCAGGGTTTCTCTCCCCACCTGATTCCTCACTCGATGGCACACAGGACAGAGTGTGAGGTTTCAGGGGATAAATCAGCCACACGAGGGATTCAAAATCCCCTGGGACACAAGGGGAAGCTGGGGAGGAGCACGGAGGGGAAAGCTGGGGTCACACCTGAGAGCCAGAGCCCTGAGGCTTCTCGGGAAGGAAGGGTTAGACAGGTTCAAGGAGGGGCCGAGGAAGTGAGTGTAAAGTTCAGGAAGATTTGGAAACATGTCCATGATCTTCTGATAGAGTGAACTGGGTCATCACCATGGAGGTCAACACTGTAGGTCTGTAGAAAGAGAGAGGCCCAGGATCAGGAGGAAAGTCATGAATGAGGGGAGCAGGAGGGCAGGCTCTTAGCAAAGAGATGAGGAGGAGCAGGAGCAGGCTGAGGAGAGCTGGAGGGGTGCAGGGGGTGGGCTCTGGGGGCTCCTCCCCTCCTCTGTTTCTGAGAAGAGGGTGGGGACTGATGACCACCTCACCCCTTCACCCTCCAATTCTGGGTGCTCGTCTCCATGTGCAGCATCACTCCCAGGAGGAGGGATGGGGGCCGCGGCTCAGAGTTTGTCTCCTGAGAAGAAGCACCTGCTGTCACCCCCAACTCAGGCCACTGAGCCCGGTGCAGGGCCAGGTGAAAGGACCACGTGGGTGTGTTGAGGTTTTGCCAGTTCTGAGCTGATAAACTGCGCCCCCTGGTGACGAACTCTGGAATGTTCATGGTGTTGAAAGTGTGAGCGAGGTGCTGCTCAGTTGTTGGTTCTCAATCCTGTCTGACTCTTGGGACCCCATGGACTGTCTCCCACCAGGCTCGTCTGTCCATGGGATTCTCCAGGCAAGAACACTGAATTGGGTTACCGTTCCTTGCTCCAGAGGATCTTCCCAACCCAGGGACAGAACCCACATCTGTTATGTCTTTTGCATTGGTAGGCGGGTTCCTTACCACTAGTGACACCTAGGAAGCCTTGTGAGGAAGGAGGGGCAGCCTTTTTTCCAGTCACCAAATACGTTACCAATGAAGAAATAAATGAATTAAATTATAAATATTACATGTCTTTGATACTATACAGAGAACTTTTTTATTTTCACACATTGTATTGTCAGGTTATTCCGACAAGCTTGTTCTCATGATTCCTTTTTTCCCCCTTCATTAATATCCTTTTCCTTTGGACCCAAGAGTTTTTGTATTTGCTCACCAGATAGATTTGATGATTTGTCCCTAAAAATATCTGTCACCTGATTTCATCATCTGATGCATCTCAGCATTGATGTCTATGCTGCCTCACTTCCCTTCAATATTTAGTTTCCTGGTTCTTGAACAAAGTGACAATTTTTACTGGATCTTGGACTGTGTAGAAATTACTTGAAGAAACTCTGAGTTCCGTTTCCTTTTCCTTTAACAGGAGATCCTTCTGTGGCGGAAGGACAGGGATGTGCGTTCACTGCCCACTGACCCAGCAAGGGCGGCACTGACCCCCCTGCTCTGTGCTGCTGACTCCGACCTGGGAACCGGGGGCAACTGCTGTCAGCAGCTCCTTCATCCAGGGGGTGTGTGACCACCCCTTGTGAGATGCTTCCCTGGGGAGGGGAGTCGAGCTGAGGGGGCAGCTGTGCTGCAGTCAGGGGACACTCAGTCCCCTGGGTTCCGTGCTCTCAGGGACTCCAGGAAGGGAGGGGCAAACGCCTTGCCCGGGGAGCCCCATGGCTGTGGGGGATGCAGAATTTTGTCTCTTTCCACTCTGGCCTGAAGCACTGAGGAAACTTTCAAGCCGTCAGCCCATGAGAAACTGTAATAATCAGTGTCATCCTCAGACTGAACTGAAGTGGTCAGAGAGGCCAACTTGCCAGACTTGAAGCCAGAGAATCAATTTGGGACCCCTGAGGGTTGTTTCCTGTTTTCATAGATCAGAGGTGTGGGGGACGATCCTGGGAGCTGTTGGTTCCAGCTGACATAATTACCCCCAGTGTTGCTCCTGTTTCTAGTACTAGAGATGGTGACCCTCTGTCCCTAGGTCCCGGACACGGAGGGCGGCTGAGTCAGCACAGTCTGGGCTCAGGATCCTGGAAGGGGGAGAGACCGAGATGGTGACTGTGGGCTTCAGGAAGGAGAGGAGGGAGAAGGGACATGTGTTTTCCCAGGGCCCTTCCCCTGTCCCCCCATCCAGTCACCTGTGCAGAGAGTGACCAGGGTGAGCAGCAGAGGGGACCAGGCCATGGTGGACATGGTCAGGGCGTCCTGCCTTCTGTGACCCCACAGCTGAGCAGAGAGTCAACATACCTCTCCTTCCCCTCTTCATGTTCTGAAAGGGGAGGATCCCTTCATGCAAATGAACCCCCTTCCCCAAACAATTTTCTGACCCCTCCCTGGGCCCTGGGTAGACCCCTGTGCCTGAGAGTGGCCAGTGGGTTCACTGGGGCGGGGCTGTGGGGGTCCCGGGGTGGGAGGTCACACTGGGAGCCAGGAGCAGGGGCCACCAGGCAGCGCCAGGGTCCCAGCGCCCATCCCCCATCCACCCTCAGGATCGGCCCCCGCGCGCCCCCTGGTGTCCAGGCCCAGACACACATCCTGCGGCCTGGTGACCTGAGCCCTCGGGGCAGACCCTGGCCCTGCTCTGTGCTCTGTCCCATTCTTGCCTTCTGGCCGGGCTTCCGTTCTGTGTCCCCTGTGACCTCAGGGCCGTCTGTGGGCTCCCCTCTGACCCTCAGGGTGAGTCTGTACACGGCGCCCTCACAGCTCAGGGTCAGGTCTGAGGGGAGGTCGGGGACACGTATTCCTTTAAGTCAGGGTCAGGTCAGGACAGTGATGACCCCGTGGATGCAGCCTCCTGACTGTGCAGGACGTGGGTGCTTTCTCCTTCGTTAGAAATGAAGCAGTGCCTTACACACGCACACAGGCACACGCAGATTGCTTTGAGGGGCTTTCCCAGTGAACTGTAAGCATTTTGCTTTTATACTCCGTGACCTCACTGTAGTAGTTCCCGATCTCCTCTTTCCTATGTAAGTTAAATAAAACATTTGCCACGTGTTCACTCCCTATTGGCTTGGGAATCAGAAGCTGCGTTTCTGATGAGGCTAACTCTGCTCCCAGCTCCCAGGATGCAGAAGAGAAGGTGACTGGGGGGGCACCATCTGTGTCCAGGTGCCCGGATCATGATCACCCCCATCCTCATCTTTCATCCAAGGATAGGAGCTCACAGTCATCAAGGAACCTGAATGACCATATCTGGAGCCAAAAGACCGATCCCGGATCCTGAGGGTTGGGGACCAGCAGGCATCATGGTTTGGGGTGTCTGGCTGGGACCTGTTGGTTCCCGGACACCTCACACCGCCAGCTCTGCTGCTCTTTCCAGGACTGGAGGACCTGAGCACTGAACTGGACAATGGGCCCGGCTGACGCAGCACAGACTGTGCTCAGGATTCTGTGCTCAGCGGGGAGGGGACAGGTGGCACGTCCCTGCTGCAGAGCCTGACTCTGAGCCGGCAGAGTGACCCTTCTGTGGTGTCAGGAACCAGCATCCTTCCTTCTGACATCTAAGGGCTCTGCCCCGTCCCCTCTGCTCATACCCCCTCCCGCTTCTCAAGGGAAAGCAGGTATAAGGAAGCAGCACTATAAATCATGAAGGGCTTGCACTATCTGGCTACTCAATGCCTTCCTGGAAGAAAATATTTCACTCCTGTTCAAATTTTCTTTTGTATTTCTACTGAAAGTTTATCGTTGCCATACAAACATGGTCAAAGGTTATGCTTTTAATTTTACAGCTGGAAACAGATTAACAAACACTTTTTTTTTAATTGTTTTTATTAGTTGGAGGCTAATTACTTTACAATATTGTGGTGGTTTTTGCCATACATTGACATGAGTCAGCCATGGATTTACATGCATTCCCCATCCTGATTCCCCCTCCATCCTCCCTCCCCACCCCATCCCTCTGGGTCTTCCCAGTGCACCAGCCCTGAGCACTTGTCTCATGCATCCAACCTGGGCTGGTGATCTGTTTCACACTTGATAACATACATGTTTTGATGCTGTTCTCCCAAAACATCCCACCCTCGCCTTCTCCCACAGAGTCCAAAATTCTGTTCTGTACATCTGTAACACACACTGTGAACTCCTTTTCAGTTCAGTTCAGTCCCTCAGTCGTGTCCGACTCTTTGTGACCCCTTGAACCACAGCACTCCAGGCCTCCCTGTCCATCAACCATCTCCCGGAGTTTACCCAAACTCATGTCCATCCAGTTGGTGATGCCATCCAGCCATCTCATCCTCTGGCGTCCCCTTCTCCTCCTGCCCTCAATCCTTCCAAGCACCAGGGTCTCTTTCAGTGAGTCAGCTCTTCACATCAGGTGGCCAATGGATTGGAGTTTCAGCTTCAGCATCAGTCCTTCCAATGAACACCCAGGACTGATCTCCTTTAGGATGGACTGGTTGGATCTCCTCGCAGTCCAAGGAACTCTCAGGAGTCTTCTCCAATACCACAGTTAAGAACCATCAATTCGTCTGTGCTCAGCTTTCTTCACAGTCCAACTCTCACATCCATACATGACCACTGGAAAAACCATAGCCTTGACTAGATGGACCTTTGTTAGCAAAGTAATGTCTTTGTTTTTTAATATGCTATCTAGGTTGGTCATAAATTTCCTTCCAAGGAGTAAGTGTCTTTTAATTTCATGGCTGCAATCAACATCTGTAATGAGTTTCATTTATATAATTTTAAAATTCTATAGTACTTTTAATAATTGTGAACTTGAAGATTTTTGTATTCATTCTCATTTTCAGCATAATTAATTCTCATATTAATTCTTCATTTCAAAATATTTTCACATATTTTTTAACTTCTATTATTGATTTGCCAAACTTACATGGAAGTGAAGGTCTGGGAAAAACATTCCCCCACCCGGTGCGTGCATGACTCCACGTAACCCCACTAGACCAGGCTGTCAGCACCCTGTATGTTTCAGGGCATCTTCACTTTCTGGGACCAGCAAGAGCAGCTGTGGAGAAAATCTATGAGTGTGTTTGTCTTTGGTGGGGGGTTTGGTGGGGGTGGTCCTTGTTTTCTCTATTCAGAGTTTATGGGTGTAGGTTCCATTTTAAGCCTTGGAAATGCCACCTTGAATTTCAGGATCCCTGAAATCATGCTGACACCCTCTTCTGTTAGAGCAGCACCCAAGTCATAATTCTCACCAACAGGTTGCGGGTCACAAAGGCACTCTTGGTGGAGAGGTGACCCCAGGTGCCCACTGCAGGGGAATCTCAGAACTCCCGCGCTCCTGGAGTTCAAGAACCTCTTGCTGCACCTCCCCTTCTCAGACATATCAGCTTATCTGGGACTAGAGGAGGATGGTTCCAGGGCTCTTTTTTCCTCTATGTCTTTTCTCATAGTTTCTATTTCTTTGCTAGAACTTCCTCCCTTGTGCTTCATGGCAGGTGATGACCGTGTTTGCAGGGAGAATTGTGATCCATTTGGGAATGATTGTTATCTTTTGATTATTGGAGTATAGCTGCTTTACAACGATACTGTGGTGTTGGAGAAGACTCTTGAGAGCCCCTTGGACAGCAAGGAGAACAAAGCAGTCAATCTTTAAGGAAATCAACCTTAAATACTCCTGAAAGGACAATGCTAAAGCTGAGGCTGCAATACTTTGGCCACCTATGCGAACAGCCGACTCATTGGAAAAGACCTTGATGCTGGGAAAGACTGAGGGCAGGAGGAGAAGGGGATGACAGAGGATGAGATGGTTGGATGGCACCACCGACTCAATGGACTTGAACTTGGGCAAACACCAGGAGATGGTGAGGGACAGAAAGCCCAGCGTGCTACAGTGCATGGGGTCACACAGAGTCAGACACAACTTTGTGACTGAAGAGCAGCAAGCTGTGTTCCACCGTTGTGCTCTGTTCAGTGACTGTATCTTAGTGACACTCAGTGTTTGGAACTAAAGCCTGGGGTATCTGCTCACTGTGTCTGTGGTTTCTCTTGCATGCTTGTCATTTTCAGCACACAGACTTCTGGTCTTCCTCAGATTTGTCTTAGAGTGTTTTATATTGATTGCATCATACTCGTTAGTGTTTTTATTTTTAGAAACTGGAGATTCATTCAGTTCAGTTTAGTCGTGTCTGACTCTCTGCAACCCCATGGACTGCAGCACACCAGGCCTTCCTGTCCATCACCCACTAGCAGAGCATACTCAAACTCATGCCCATTGAGTCGGTGATGCCATCCAACCATCTCATCCTCTGTCGTCCCTTTCTCCTCCTGCCTTCAATCTTTCACAGTATTAGGCTCTTTTCAAATGAGTCTGCTATTCACCTAAGGTGGCCAAAGTATTGGAGTTTCAGCTTCAACGTAAGTCCTTCCAATGAATATTCAGGACTGATCTCCTTTAGGATGGACCTCCTTGCTGTCCAAGGAACTCTCAAGAGTCTTCTCCAGCACCACAGTTCAAAACCATCAATTCATCAATGCTCAGCTTTCTTTATAGTTCAACTCTCATATCCATACATGACTACTGGAAAAACCATAGCCTTGACTAGGTGGACCTTTGTTGGCAAAGCAATGTCTCTGCTTTTTAATATGCTGTCTAGGTTGATCATACCTTTTCTTCCAAGGAGTAAACGTCTGTTAATTTCAGGGCTGCAGTCACCACCTGAAGTGATTTTGGAGCCCCCAAAAATAAAGTTTGCCACTGTTTCCACTCTTTCTCCACCCATTTGCCATGAAGTGATGGGGCTGGATGCCATGATCTTAGTTTTCTGAATGTTGAGCTTTAAGCCAACTTTTTCACTCTCCTCTTTCACTTTCACCAAGAGGCTCTTTAGTTCTTCTTCAGTTTCTGACATAAGAGTGGTGTCATCTGATATCTGAGGTTATTGATGTTTCTCCCGGCAATCTTGATTCTGGCTTCTGCTTCATCCAGCCCAGCGTTTCTCATGATGATTCATTACTGAACTACAAAATACAATTCACTTCTGCATGTTGACTTTTATATCACAAAATCCCAAGTGAAACACTCACAGAAGCCTGTCTTATTGACCCCTTGACCCTGATTTGGGCCTGGCCAGAAACCACCTCTTCTGGGCTCAACCATGGTCTCCACTGAAAGGTTTTTATCTTAACAAGCTATGTTTGTCCAAGAAAACTGCATTGAATAACAGTATTTTAGCAATCTAAAAGCTGAATTGAAGCAAAAGATAGAATATTATCAAATCTGCCGGTTGGAGGAAAATAAGTTCCTTGTCTAACATCTGACAATTGAAGTCACCCCCTGAATTAGACTTCCTCCAAAGCACCAGCAGGTGTGAGTGGAGGTTTTCCTCTCACGTCCTCCCTGGTCTGAAGCGCCGTGTAAGCGTTAATGCTGCCATGCCCCACAGCACAGACAGAGTCGGCCTCGGCCTCGGGCTGCAACCCAGAGACAAGCAGGAGCCCTGCGTTGGCTGAGGCGTCTTTGGATCCAGAGAATCTGCTGGGGACTCCAGAACCTTGGTTCTTATGGGAGTCTGACTTGACCCTCAGGAGGTACCATGGAGGGCTTCCTGGCTTCTGCTGGAACCAAGATAAGGAGAAATCACCAACACTGTAGCCACTGCTCAGGGTGCAGGAGAGTCTGGCTGATGCTCCTGGAGACGCAGAGAGGGAGGCGGGCTGAGTCAGCACAGGCTGGAAGAGGGAGCCTCCTCCTCTCCCCCAGCCTCTGCCAGAGAAGGGGCTACCAAGCAAATAGGGCTCCACCCAGGGCCCGCCCAGCCCCTCCTGGAGCCCTGGTGGTGGAGCTCAGCTCACAGCCCAGACTAGGGAGCCCCTGGGAGGAAGCCCCTGCTGAGACCACATAGGTCCCTGCTCAGGGGTCTCTACAGCCAGAGAGGACGCATGGCTGAATTCCCTCAGGAGCACAGGCCCCTAGGCCAGCTCCTAGAGTGAGGATGCAAAACTGCGTATGCGCAACCCCTGAAGGTTCGAGACCACTCTCCCCTGAGTACTGGCTAGAAAGGTTAACTGATCCAGGGGTGCGTCAGGGCAGCTGTCCACAGCAAGGGGACACTGAGCTGGCCTGAAGGACATGAGGAAGTGTTTTGCGCAATGGTTTAGACAGAGTTCTTCAGCAATAAGCACAAGGTCATATTTCAAACATGGAAATTCTGCAAACATTTCAAAAGTCAAGCCACGCTTTCAGAATTTTCATGGAGATTACATTGACTTGTGAATATCTATTAGTCTGGCTGCTTTACCATTTACCAGCAACCTGGGTAAAACTTTCTCTAGTCATGAGTGACAGTTGGAGTTTTCTTGATTATGTCATATTTATTACTAGGACTTTGCCTGAAAGATGATACAGTTTCTCTGTTTTATGAACAGAACTTTCTTCCTGAGCTTTCTCTTGCCCAATATTGCAGTTTAGCAGAATGCTGGACTGTGCCTGAGCTTTTGAGAATCCATCACGTCCTTAAGGTATCCTGTACACATATTTGCTTCATTTGTGCAAATGGTCCCCTATCATCCAGACACACAAGAATTCTCAGTAAATGACCTGTGAGCTTGATCACTCACTCCCACAGGTTCCTTCCTCAACATATCAGAGTTAAATCCCCAAAGTTGAGCTATGTTTTATTAAGTGTTAATTTGAAGGATTTAAATCTACAAAACTTCTATACCCTAGCCCAGTTCCTGGGTGAAAGGTGCTCCCTCAGCAGGTTTGCAGGGACCCCACGGCAGTCCCACACCCTGGGGTTCCACATTTAACCCAAATGTGGTTACATGTTACCCCGTGCTGGTTACATGTAGAAATGAGGTGTTTTTTTTTAAATCACCAGAAAAGGGGGAATAAAATCATACTTCCCTAGGAAGTTACAACCTTAGCCTAGTAGAGAAAATAACTAAAGACATTAAGTCTTTCAGGAAAAATAGGAAATTTTATCATTGAATTACTCCACAAAAGACATAATATATGCTTATTTATGAGAAGTATTTAACCAACCAGAAATATCCAACAAACTTCAGTAATTACATGGTTCCTACCGTTTTGCTTTGTATGGTTTTTTAATCAAACATTCAAAAAGATATTAAAGTTCCTAGTTCCTTAAGAAAGCAGTTTAAGTTTTGTATATTAACCTGAAAATAGAACACATAACAGGGAACAATAGAAACCACTCTCGATAAATATTTATCCAAATACTCTAAAGAAAAAGTTAACAAAGAAATGCCAGTGTCAGTTTCAGTAACTGATACTCTT